>NC_079226.1:13281296-13581296 GCF_029633865.1 Lampris incognitus
TGCGCGTGTGTGTGTGTGTATGTGTGCGTGTGTGTGTGTGTGTGTATGTGTGAGTGAGTGTGTGTGTGTGTGCCCATGGTTCCGTGTATTTTGCCTCTACTTAACGAATATTAATTGAACTGTCAGGCAGTGGAGGCAATTCAAATGGCCAGCAAGCAGTTGGTATGTCCGCCTGTCGTTTGACTCTTCATGTATTTCGACTTACGAATCAATTCGCAAAACTACGTCAGTAAACATCACAGACACAGAAAATGCACATTTCGCCCTCTACCGCCGCTTAACAACTCGACTCTCCCTCTCATGTCAAGGCCTGACTTCAGATCCTCTACATGTTCAGCGTAGACAACCGACAGTGCCGGTGACAGTGCGTCTGGGTTGACAGACACACACTTGTAATTCGTGATATTGGGCTATACAAATAAAACTGACTTGACTGGACTGGACTCCCCGGTTTCTCTGTGCTGACTGAGGCAGCGAGTCTTGAATCTGCTGGTCCACTCAAATCTCTGAGACACCAAATTGCTGTACAATGGGGGAGCAGTCTGACAGCAGTGTCTCGGGCATGATGCTGGTGTGGCACTACAGCTTCCTCTCTCTCTTTCTGACGAAGCATGGCAATACACTGGCTTGACGAGAGAGAGAGAGATGAGTAGGCACTCAGTGAGAGATTCAATGAGTGAGTGAGGGAGGTTGAATGAGTCAGTGAGTGAGTGAGTGAGTGAGTGAGGTTGAATGGGGTGAGTAAGTGAGGGAGGTTGAATGGAGTGAGTGAGGTTGAATTGAGTGCGTGAGTGAGTCAGTGAGCGAGTGAGTGAGTGAGTGAGTGAGTGAGTGAGTGAGTGAGTGAGGTTGAATGGAGTGAGTGAGTGAGTGAGTGAGTGAGTGAGTGAGGTTGAATGGAGTGAGTGAGTGAGTGAGTGAGTGAGGTTGAATGGAGTGAGTGAGTGAGTGAGTGAGTGAGTGAGTGAGGTTGAATGGAGTGAGTGAGTGAGTGAGGTTGAATGGAGTGAGTGAGTGAGTGAGGTTGAATGGAGTGAGTAAGTGAGTGAGTGAGGTTGAATGGAGTGAGTGAGTGAGTGAGGTTGAATGGAGTGAGTGAGTGAGTGAGGTTGAATGGAGTGAGTGAGTGAGTGAGGTTGAATGGAGTGAGTGAGTGAGTGAGTGAGTGAGGTTGAATGGAGTGAATGAGTGTGTGAGTGAGGTTGAATGGAGTGATAGAGTGAGGTTGAATGGAGTGAGTGAGTGAGTGAGGTTGAATGGAGTGAGTAAGTGAGTGAGTGAGGTTGAATGGAGTGAGTGAGTGAGTGAGTGAGTGAGTGAATGAGTGAGTGAGTGAGTGAGGTTGAATGGAGTGAGTAAGTGAGTGAGTGAGGTTGAATGGAGTGAGTGAGTGTGTGAGGTTGAATGGAGTGAGTGAGTGAGTGAGTGAGTGAGTGAGTGAGTGAGTGAGTGAGTGAGTGAGCAAGCGAGCCAGTGAGCCAGAGACAGAAAGGAAGGAAGAATTAGCACAGTAAAAGAAAGCGCACACACACGGAAAAGCGAAAGAGGTAGTGGGAGAGAGAGGGAGAGAGAGGGGGAAAAGGGAACGAGAGTTTACCTAACCTCCTTAGCGGCAGGCTTTGGAGAGTCATGAGTGGGTGGGGTGGCGGAGGAGGAGGAGGAGGAGGAGGAGAAGTGAAGCTAGCGCTGGTGGTCTCAGCCTCCTTCACAGAATTATCCCTCAGTGACGCAAGCTCCTCCGCATACATCCTGACAGCTGCTGCCTGCCTGGTTACAGCACTCCACGGCCCATCCAATAACATCCAGCATCATTTCCTGGATGGCAGGGGCTTTAATGCCGGCATGGCTTCCTTCCACTGGCTTTTCAATTTCGTATAGCTTCATTTGTGTTTATCAGACAATTGCTTTTCTTTTTTACCTCAAGAACATTTCTCGGGGCTTTTGTGAAATTCACTGCATGTGTCATGGGGTGTCATGCCCCATGCAACGTGTGTGCTTTATTTATGAAGGGTGCTTTAAGGTAGAGGGAATTGACAGAGGAAAAAAAAACTAAGCATGGAAGAAAAAATAATAACTTAATATCATTAGTCCACTCACCTCAAGAATTTTTCGTCGAATGAGGAAAACCTCGGCCCATAATTCCCAGAGGAAGCCCTTTCTGGAAGCAGTGAGAGGGAATTAATGAAACGTTAGCGGGTGTTTTTTCCTAGCAAGCAATCGCAAAGAAGTTGGTTATGAAAATGATGAGAGTGACAGATAGTAAAGTGGTCCTGGGTCTGATCAAAGGGGAGTCTTTTGCACATTTAAACGGAGTGGCACATTTACAGTCTTGCCTCGTATTTTTTACCTGGAAAATCTTTTCTCACCGTCTTAGAAAAAGGTAAAAGCTGGCAAGTGTGTGAGCCTAGAACTGTGCATTGTCAACCATATTTATGTGCAAGTATACGGAAAGCCATGAGGGATGCAGCAGATGTGCGATATGTGCAGTATTTTATGCTGATTAACGTGTTTTCTGCACAATCTACAAGCATTGTCTAAATCTGAGGTGAAAGTTTCAAAAAAATATGGTACATCTATTTCAGGGGAAGCCCTTTAACTGTCTACAACAACAAAAACCTGTGGCCCAAAACCACAGTGCTTCCCATACTGAAGTGAAATATCTCTGGATTCCTCAAATTTCAACAAGCATCAGTCCACTTCCCTTGCAGCTAGGTTTCAAGAGGTTTTATCTGTGCATGCATGTCTCTCTGTCTCCCACAACTGGGTTAAGGATTTGGGGGAATGATGCATTTTGCCTCAAGAAAAAAGGGGGGCAAACAATCCTTCACCGATCAAGCCAAGAGGTCACTGCATTATTTATTTATTTTTATTTGGGGGGGGGCACGTTTAATATTGTTTTTTTTGTATGTTTCTAGTTGCAAGCCCCCATTTCTAAACCACTATTATGTTTTTGCTGTTCTGAAAATGCAAAACGATGAACATTTATCATGTGCCGCAAAAATGGATCATTATGCATTTGGGTTTTAAATGTGGTAACACTAAATGTTGCTATAAGTGAAATAGGCGCTTGCTGTGTGTAAAATACGTTATAGCTGTCTTTACCTGGTCCATTCACATCTAGAAAATGTTGTTGCTCCCATGTGCCATACTCCAGTGTTTCTCAACCCAGTCCTCAAGGACCCCCTATCCTGCATATTTTCTTTGCAACCCTGAATAGGTACCTGTTTGTAGTTATTCAACCAATCAGCAATGCATTTTGTCAGATGTTGCACACCTTGCATAATTAACTGCTGCGAGATGATTGGTCGAGTAAGTACAAGCAGGGCTACCTATGCAGGGGTACAATGAAAATCTGCAGGATAGGGGTTCCTTGAGGACTGGGTTGAGAAACACTGCCATACTCAGTTGCGCTGAGTTTGATGTGTTTTCTTCTGGGTGTATGAAAAGGCACAGACTGTCCCCTGATCCCCGAGCGACGCATCGTATTTGTTGTTGAATTTATCACGAGGACGATCAGTTCTGCCATCCTAGGACCATACCGACAAAATTTCAGCTGGGGAAAAAAAAAAGTTAAATAAAGAAATTCGTACTGCCCCTTTAAGGGAACCCGGAACAAGTGTCTAAAACCGGAAGCACAACAAGCGCCGTCAATGTGACTTCTGTCCAAACGCTAGGTAGCGTTAATAGTTTTACGTCTTAAAGCTGAAACACGAGAAAAATGTTTCTTACGACTACAAATTGTAAGTACTGCCTTTATTAACCGTAACCGTGCCAGTAGTATACGTCTGGCTGATGAACTACTGATTCCTGTGTCGTATGTCTAGTTAGCGGCAGCTAGCGTAACATAACGCTAACCTGATGGGGACGCCGGCCCTTCATGTGAACTAGCAGCGGATCTGCCCATTCCCCGCAGAAGTCCAACAGAAACTCGTTCTAATCTAAATCCTAAATTGTGTTGGGTCCCATCCACGACCCCCATTCCACCGAAGTCCACGAATTAATAACTAGGAAAACAAGCCCAAGCGTTATTAATATTTTAAACGAAGCATCCCATTGTTAACCGTTGTCCCCTCAGACTTCCCTGCCTTAAATGCTGGCTATTTGGCTAAATAGCGTTTGGCTAAAATCGGGTGATGAATTTTGGTAGTTTTTTTTTTTAAACTTGTGACATTTTCAGAGAGAACATGTTATCCTAAATAAGCAGCTGAGCAATCATGTTGATATTTATATACACCTACGTATTTCTGGGGGTCTGTGTGGCGTGAAATGAGGAAAATGTTGCTTCTAACGGAGCAGTTCTTCGTGTATATGTTCCATCGAGACGAAAAGGTGTAGAAGAGGGTGCTAAATGTATGTGAACTATTTTCCTGTTTCTTTTTTTTCTTGAAATTTGTTTATTAGATTTTCAGCAACAGAAAGTTAACTTTTCAAGTTTCAATGTTGTGTCAAGTATAACGCACATCGAGAGAAGCAGAACGTGAATGTAGAACCTAATACAAACATTTGAACAATGCAGTAGATAAGAGACATACCTAACATCAAAAGAAAACAAAATAGAGAGGAAAAAAATGTACACGTTGGTCCCCATATGAAAATTAAAGAGAAATTCAGCATTCACATGATAGAAACAAAAAACAAAAATATACCCACCAAAGGTGCATTAAAGTGGTTGGAAACATTCAGTTAAAGCTGATACTCCGGAATAGCAGCAAACACCAGTCCCTCAGTATGTGCAATAAAGGTCCCCATGTTTTATTAAATTTGTCAAGAGAACCATTTATAGAACACCTATTTTTTTCCACTGTAACAAAGTACAAAATGTCCTTGATCCATGAAAAATGAGGGAGGGGTGCAGGTGATTTCCACCTCAGTAAAATCCGTTGCCTGGCTAATAAGGTAACAAGTGCTACAATGTCTGCTTTATATTTTGAAAGCAGCAGATTGGGAGGCGGAATCCCAAACAATGCCGTAATCGCTGTTGATTCAAATCTATCACACGTAGGGTGAAAATCATCATAAAGCCTAGAAAGCCTGACTTTAGTGACTTATGTACGGTGAAGGGTTTTGCACTGGGTCAGACCATAGATGAGGAGTGAATCCGACACGGAATAACATCCCACACGTCCTTTGAGATCGCCTCCTGCAGATCCTCCTCCCATTGAGTTTTTATGTTATGTAATGAGGCTGGACGCAATGAGTTGATAAGATCATACAGATGTGAGATCATACCCTTTAAGAAAGGAAATGGGGTTAAGAAAGAGTCAATAGATGAGGCCTCTGGGAGATTGGGAAATGGGAGCTGAAATTACAAACAAAGCTGTGGATTTTTAGGCACCTAAAAAAAAAGAAGCTGTCTGGGTAAAGGGAACTTTAGAGAGAGAGAGAGCTTTTCAGAGAGCTGCTGAAAGGATGCAAAGGTATTGTCAATATATAGGTCACCAAATGTCTCAATGCCAGAGTTGGACCTCAAGGAGATCGCTCTATCAATCAGAGAGGGATGAAAAACTGGATTAGCTGATATTGGAGCTAAGAAAGAAAAGGTATGTAGACCAAAATGGTGTCGGAATTGCTTCCAGATCCTCAAATTAGACTTAACCAAGGCAATTTTAGAATAAGGACAGGAAGAAAAATTAAGAGGAGAATCTATTTTCAGTTTTCAAAACTGACTTCCACTCAGGGGAAGTCGAAATTGTATCGTGGGTATCCAACTAGCCTATTTATTTTTTTCTAAAAAATAGACCAGATTACGTGCAGTCACAACCACAAACTGGGACCCAACTGAACCCATAATACCCTTTCGTATTATCCTTGATACATCACCTGTAAGGCTTGGATTGACCTTTCACGTCAGTTAACATTACCTGTTGGTGTCAGTGTCAACTGGAATAACTCTGGAATTTGGGGTTGTCTGTGTATGATCATATGACACTTTCTCTGTTGAGTAGCTTGCTGTGTCTGTGAATGTTCTCATTCATCCAGGTCATAGTTATCCAAAGGAATTGAATCAAGTGCAACTGGACTTGGTTATATATCCGTGAAGACGTTTCGCCTCTCATCCAAGAGGCTTCATCAGTTCGTGCCTTTCGAACAGCTTGGTCTAGTCAGAAAGGCACGAACTGATGAAGCCTCTTGGATGAGAGGCAAAACGCCTTCACGGATATATAACCAAGTCCAGTTGCACTTGATTCAACTCCTTGGAGTAGCTTGCTGTGTATTTGAGCGGCTGCAGTGGGATAGCATAAATTGGCCATGATAGGTTAACTGATTTAATGTGTGTTGTCACCTGCAAGTTGACAAGTACATCTCACCTGAATGCACTTCACATCACATGCATTCTTGACTATATTGTTTTGTAGTACTTTATGACGTCAGTTAGTACTACTCAAATTTAGCTGCTAATCACGGACTCTTTTGTTAGTCACTTTGGATAAAAGCATCTGCCAAATGCGTGAGTGTAATTCACTTGTGTTAATCTGCTTTTCTTTTTTTTCCCTAACAAAATACTCTTTGTTTTTCATGTATCAGTGGCCAAGGCGAAAGCCAAGTAAGTGACTTTAAGCTCACATATCCGTTGGCATTGTTTGCAATCAAAAAGTCTAAATAGAATTTTTCAGTGGGAGTGTAAACTGTAATAGTGAGTTAATCCCAACTGATTTACCTATTTGTAACCAATAACCTATTTGTAACCAATAACCCTGGATGTCATGTAAGGCTGGGTGATATTGACAAAATACGTTTTTTGATGCAATACCCCTATTATGTGATGGCATTTTGGGGATGACAATAAGTGCTTTCATGAGATATTTACACACATGAAAATGAAGAAAAATTATCATTAATAATGCTGATATAATGACCAAGCAGGTAATGGCCTGAATTTTTCATATCACTCATCTAAAACAGTTGAATAAGTTTAGAAAATTGTTTCACTTTAATGCCGCCTGTGAGACCAGGAAATTACGTTTTAAGTTGTACGAAGATATTACGATAACCAAAACCCCAGACTATATTTAGTCTCACATCACACCACGATGTCTTGCCCAGCTCTTGTGTGTTGTTCTGTATATTTTGTGGATCTTGTCATGAGGTGTCAGTGATCTTTGTAACTTTATCCTCCCCCAGGACAATCCTGGTGCAAATGATGAGTGCTGCAGGAACAGGCTATTGCTTCAACACCAAGAGGAACCGTCTCAGAGAGAAACTTGTGCTGCGCAAGCATGACCCATTTGGTAAGCTGTGACAAACCAGATTTGTCCACACAGACAACTGACACCTCATACAGATATGATTAGCGTCAATATCAAAAACGTAGTCTTACTGAAATAAAGGGACAAACTACAATTTAGACTCTCTGTCATCCCGGCAATCGTTGCCTTAGACTGAAAGTCTAAAGCAACTAAATGTGTATTTTGTGGGGATTTTACGTAGGATCTGCACAACTTTTTTTGCAACAAAATGTGCCATGCAATGGAAGGTTACAACTTTAAAAGTGCTACACGCTACTTCTAGATTAACTTTATCAATCCCCAGACTGGGAAATGTAGGTGCTACAACAGCAGAAAGAATTAAAAGAAGAATAAATGAATAGATGCAAGTGAATTAAAACAAGCGTACAATTAAGGCAAGGCAAGTTTATTTGTGCAGCAGTCATACAATAGAATTAATAATAGCAATAAATAATAGTAATAAATATCACTAATAATAAAATAGTAGAAGTAGCAGTGTGTGGGACCACAGCAGATTTCAGAGGGTACATACAGTTTTGATTCAAGTGGGGGTCAAATCCCATACTTCACCAAATGAGCTCGGTAAAAGGTACTGCTTATAATTGTTTCTTTGAAAGGAAAAAAAAAAAGTTCAGTAACTGGAAATTTCTCCTGCATCCTAACAAACTCATGTCAGGTCCATCCTGTTAAGCTGGGCTGCTATAGACACGTCTGCCCACATTGTAAAATGGCCTCACTCTCCTTTCATAGAAGTCCCCTTAAGGTAGTATCGGATCTTCTGATTGTTCTGCATCTAAATGAGAAATCCTCTTTTATCTTTTCAGTGGGGAAGCATGTCCTATTCTTTGAAAAGAGGAAGATCAGATCGATTTAGGACACCAGAAGGACATATAACATATAATGAAATTATTCATCTGTCATGGACTCTAAATGAAGTGTAATGATCGTCTCGCCAGTTTGACACACATCTTCAGAAGATTTTTTTTTGCGAGATCATCCGGAAGGCTCCCTGGCCTCCTTGCCGGGAAGGAGGAAAAAAAAAATCAGGATGACTAAAATGAAGGACAGAACTTCAAGCAAATTTCTGTGTACTTCTCTGCCAACAGGAAACGATTGCTCAGTGTGTAAAGGTTAAGGCTGTGTGATTTCCAACACACCTACCTTCAAACAGTGCTGTTAGCCAGTGAATGTTGTAATAGGAGTAAATAATTGGATCACTGTATGGGTCGACACAGTTGTTCTGTTCATTATTATTATTATTTTTTTTTATTGAAACTGATTCTGATCCTTCCTTGGGCATAACTTAGAATATCAAAACACGGCAACTAAAGGTTTTGAGAAGCATGTCTGCAGAACATGTACTCGGGGAAGCTTGTTTCAAAACAAAAGGCGATTGTGTACCTAGCTTTCTATATTAAAAGGAGCAATGATGACTTTATATAAGATGGGGGTTTTTTTTAAACAAAAAAATATGTGAAAAAATGGAAAATGACCATGTCGACTAGTGCATGTATTTAAAGTACTATTGTAATTATAGTGGTGTAAATTCCTATGATTGTTAGAAATTATGAAACCTATAGCGTCTTTGACAGATTTTTATTAGCATTATTAAATTATTATTGATACATTACTGAATAGCATTCAATAGTGTTACATTATATTGCTTTAAAAAGTAAGGATCAATGTGGCTCTTAATCTGAATTCATTGTTATCCAGTTTACCTGAGAGCAAGGCAGTGGGATAATTTCCTGCTCAAAATCCAACACATGTATGAATTTAAGACAGTTCTCAAGTCAGGAGAATCCACTCCAGACTGGTCCATATTAACTAGTGCATGCACCAATTTGCAGTCCCGGAAGTGGACATTTTGTTCTCTGGGTTACCTTTTAGAACAGTTCATCTTGGAGATCCTTTTTAAAGGGGTAAGACGTCTGTGTGCCGACCGCCTGCACGCTCACTGCCGCCACCTGATTGGCTCTCCTCGCCATCTCCTCCAGAGGCATGGAAGGATAATGAGCCATGTAGAACGCCAGTGCGCCAATAAAGCAATCTCCGGCACCCTGGGAGGGAATAATGCAATTAAGACAAAGCAATCGGAGATCAGGGCCGTGAAGTAAGTGCTCCCACTGAATAACCATGTAATAGCCCCCGTCATTGGCCCTCCGCTCAGTGGGGTGGATTTGCAATGAAGGAAAAGTGCACGTGGCACTCGTGTCAAACCATGCCCCGGTTATTTTGAGAGCTGATATCTGGCTGTTGCTGTACAAAATGTGGAGTATACCCATGAGTAAACACAAAACTTCTGAATGATTCTAAAAATGGTATATCTGTTTTTTTTCCCCCAGAGTGTGAGAAACAGAACAACAACCGTCAAATGAGGAGTGGAAAGGTTTGCGTTTTTGGATTCAATGAGCAAACACTGTCAACAGTAGGGGGTGCTGTGACATTTTCTGTGGCGTGAACCTGCATTTGAAATCTTCCTAGGGCTCCCAGAGGTCTCAACACACAGTCTGAAATGACTGTATATTCTCTCTCAGGTCAGTGCAGCCCAGCTAGTAAAGTAAAACACCCGAATTGTGCAAATTTGACACAGTTGCACCGACATTGTCGACCGACTACATGACACGAGTGTAATGTTGCATCATGAATCACAGGTCATGAACTCAGACACGTTAAATAGAAGATACTGTGTTTGCAGCAGGAGGCAATTTGCTTAGAGCAATTCAGGGAAAACCCAAAAGCTGTCGTAAGGGGTGAATAGTCTTTTCTTCTTTTTTTTTTTTCCGAAATGATCAGGATCGAGTTTTAAGAGGCTCATTCATTCCTTGCTCTAATGGATGACTCCTAAAAATCTCGGTGTCTTGGGTGATAAACAAACTTAGTCATCATTCCTTCAGCTGGGGAAGAAAAACTAGTCTTACCACGCAACCACACAAATCAAAAGTTTCACCTAAATGGTTTTCAAAGTCGGCTGAATAACAGATGCCAGTTTGGTTAATCACCCTTCAGCTGCCTCAGTGATCACTGCCAACAGTTCTGCTTTTGCCTATTTGCTATGAAGAGCTAAATTACCATCCCCCCATCTATTGATAGGAGAGAAGGAATGTGCCGTCCGCGCCCTGGGGGGGGGGGGGGTTGGCAAGGACGGGCTGAGGAGGGGAGGGGGGAGGGGGATCACTGATGGGAAAAGGCATGGAGGAATGTGGCGACATGTTCATGTTTAACCACAAATGGCCCCTGATGCTGGTTCTCACAAGCCCCTTCCATTACTCACCACTTCAGATTTCAATAGAGCTCAGAGCACCTCTGTAAAAGCCCTTTAACAACAGGGGAACGGCTGACGTTCTGACAGTGCTTTTAACCAATCGGGAGGCCGGAAACGGAGGTCATAGGTTGTGCGGCAACGGTGTCAGTCCGAGGATTGGTAGGGAGTGTGGAAAGAGTGAGATCAGAGTCGAAACATCTCGCAGGCCTGGTGGATTTCCATATTTAAACCGGTGGTGTGTTTATGTCTCCTGTCTGGTAGCTGGGTTGGGCTATAATACAAGCAGGCGTTTGGAAATACTGTTTTGGTGGCGGTGCAGTCCCATTCTGGTTTGTCGCTGGCCTATTTCCCAGTTCACAAGTCCTGGTTTAAACAATGACACCACCACCCCTGGGTGGGGGTGGACGCTTTGCTCCTGCATAGACACTAGCAGCAATAAGAATATCATGGAGCAATAAGATGATAAATGGAGCACTCCTCTTTTTAATACCTGACCGCCTCAATCATCCTTTTGTTCCTTGGTCTTTATTGCCCCTCCCTCGTTTTTATTGTTTTACTGTACTGCCATTCAGCCAGTCAGCTGCCAAATCACCACCGTCAGTATGGAGACGTCTCACAAGCCTTGTCAAAACTGCCTGGGTAGTCTACCCAATGACGTTACTTCTCACGGATTCTGGTGGGCGACTCCACAAGTTAACAATGTTTTCTAACAACGCAAAACATCAGAAACTCTCTCCCTCTTTCTCTCTCTAACTGTGTCAACCACCATCCAACCTTTATCTTGCGTTGAAAACAACGCCTCGCGCCCTAACGCCGACATGTGACCGGTAGTGGCTCTCAATGAGTGAGGGTTAGCGGAGCTGACAAGCGCTACGCCCTTCAGCCCCGCTCCCGCTGTCCTCGACACAGTTCGGTGAAGGTTAGATCCGGAGGCCTGTCAATCAAACGACACAAGCGCTTGCCGCGGATGAGCAGTGATGCCCTCACCGGTCAACTCTGTCCACCGCGTCTTGACCCCCCGTGCCGCTCCTCTGTCCGGTCTCGGCGGTGCCTCACGCTGAAGTTGGAAATTAGGGCGGCAGTCTGTGATGCCTCTGTTGGCGGCTGGTCGAATTAGGATTTGCGAGCTTCTCTTGCAGGTTGATGAGTAGTTGGACATGACAATAAACTTGAAGACTTATCATCCTTCCTTTGTTTATGGGTTGTAAACATCCTAAAATATCGCTGATACAAGCTTTTATGGTTAGGATCTGTTCAACTTAGATTCAGTCCATCCTATGGCAGGATTTTTTTTTTATTAAATAAATTGATAAATGTCATTTCTGGAATCGACCTGGAACGGTTTACTTCCTGAATAATGACTAGAGCTCAAAAAAATCTTCAACAAAACTGCCAAGTGTTCCCCGCAGCTACTAAAAAAATGTGAAAATAAAAACCAGAAGGTGCTCTTTAGTGAGACGATCAACGATCAGAAAAAGACAGAAAAAACAAAAACCCAAGGCAACTCTTGTGGTATCAAAAAACTAAAAAGCCCTTCTCAACCGGCTTGTTCATAATAGAGCATATTAAGACGGCAACATGTTTCAACTCAAGATGGTGCCTTTATCACGGCACTTAAAAGAAAACTGATATTATCATCATCATCATCATCATTATCTTCCCACTGCACGTTATAATTTTGATTTCACAATCCAGTAAACATGCGGAAGGTCTGACGAAGGTCATCCTGACCAAAACATCGTGTTTTTCATCCATCCATCATCCAAACCGCTTATCCTTACACAGGGTCTCGGGGATGCCGGAGCCGATCCCAGCAGTCATTGGGCGGCAGGCGGGGAGACACCCTGGACAGACCGCCAGGCCGTCACAGGGCCGACCCATTCATTCCTAGGGACAATTTAGCATGGCCGATTCACCTGACCTATATGTCTTCGGACTGTGGGAGGAAACCGGAGCCCCCGAAGGAAACCCACGCAGACACGGGGAGAACATGCAACCGCCACACAGAGGGCGACCCGGGATGACCCCCCGAGGTTGGACAACCCCAGGGTTCGAATCCAGGACCTTCTTGCTGTGAGGCAACCGAGCTAACCACTGCGCCGCCGTGCCGTCCCATGTTTTTCACATGATTAACAAATAAAATAGATTATATTTCCCTAGCTGAGGTTGTTGCACCTTTCTCCTCTATGTATTTTTGTATTGAAGGCCGCATACTCCTCCTGTTGCTTGAGCTTGGCCATTTTCCCCACTGCAACAGTCCGATACACAACCACCATCAGGCCTCATTCTGAACCTCGTGTCAAACTAGAACTTGAGCTTGTATCTCTCACCAAGCAGCCCCCGGTAGAAAACTGAAGGCCTATGTCAATGAAAGAGACCCCCTGGGGAGGACAAAGAGCAGCTCGGGGTGGGGGGCTGGTGGGGGGGCGTTGCAGCGAGGACAGTAAAAGGAGCTTCCACATCCGGGAATCTTCCAGCGTGGACTGGCACATAGCCCGGGATGACTCCTCGGCAGTAAAAAGAGGGGGAAGGATGATGATGATGATGAAGCGGAGATCAAAAAAGCACGTTTAACTGAACCAATTAACGCACGCGGAGCGAGTGTGTGTTTGATCCATCCGCCGCTCTTTGTTTCGCTCCGCGTTCGCGCCCCCTCCCACGCAGGTTACAGAGCAACATGACTTTACAAGACGCAGGGGCAAACCGGATTGCCCAACGTGCGCATGGCTTCGCGGAGGACGCTACAGTAAAACGGTGGTTGTTGCGGCATGTGCAACCCATTAGAGTTTGGTGACGGAGGCTGTGTGTGCCCTTTGCAGTTAACTCACGGTTTACAGAGGTGAGAAACGATCTCGGGAGGGTACTTACTGCCCCTGCCTTGGGTTTCCAGGAAGGGAGCGCGTGAGTGGCGCCCCTATCTGTCTTCACTCAGAAGATGGAGACTGGGAATAATTTGAGCCACCTTAGATTTGTAATGTCTGGCTTAGATGGTAGCGTCTACCTTCTCCCCCTACACAGTAGACCTCCCGGAGCAGTGGAAACCCAGGCCACCCAAGTCCTGACAGGGCTAACGGCATCGTGTGTGTGTGTGTGTGTGTGCGTGCGAGTGTGCATGTGCGTGCATTTGTGTGTGTGTGTGTGATGGCCTCATCCAACTGTCCACAAACAGCCAAGTCTCTGATCTGACTGAGGGAAGCCTGTACTCAATTTAAGACAAAAGAAACAAATGGACTTGGGGGGATTGGGGGGTAGTTGGGGTTGGAGGCGGGGGGGCCCACAGAGGATGAGAGGACTCGGTCTGTTAATCATTCCCCCTCACAGCCGACTCTGACACAGCAAATAGTTTCTGCCATGAAAAATGTGTTACTCAGGAACGGGAGGAGAAGGAGGAGCAGAATTTACAAAATGGCAGAAAAGTTGTGCACCAGAGAGACTCGGATGCTTTTGCTGCTTTGGACAAAGCCGTAGGCTTAATTGAACCGGGACATCCCTGATGTGCACAACCACTTGGTTTTTAAACATCGCTGGTTTATCGCTGCCTTCCGTCAAGTTCGTCTCCACGCTTTGAACGTGACCCTTGTAAGTGCTTCTCCGTACGGCGGCAATCATACCCGCGCCTTAATGTCCGAGCCAGATCAGTCAAAAGACACTGAAGACTTGCAAAAAGGCTACACGCATCCAAGTGGCGATGACAGCAGCGGGTGGATTCGGATCCAGGAGCCCGCTCGATTGTCAGGCGGTGCCCCCCGCCGCGTTCGCTGGACGGGAGCCCAAACAGAAAGAACCCGCGAGTGACTCACTGTGTTGATACCGAGGAACCGTGGCCTACAATCCGGCATCGAGCCTCGGTATAAAACTAGCCCACACGAAAAAAGAAAAAAGTCATCAAATCACAGAAAGCGAAGCCTGTCGCGGACAAACTCGAGGACATCCTTCTCTATCCTGCACTGAGAAAGTAAACACGGATCCAGCAACAGAAGATGCCGTTATGAACCGAGAGGCATCTGTTACCAGAACAGCCTTGAAAAGCAGGGGGGGGGGGGGGAAAGGTGAGTAATGATCCTGATAACAATCTGGTGGAGGTTTTTTTTCTTCTTCTTTTTTTTTTCTCTCTCCCGTAAAAATAAAAAAAAGGCTTACTGGAAGAAGGATTAGAGCATCCAAAAGAGTTAAACACTCCAGAATTTATGGGACCATCAAAGAACAGAAGGGCTAGAGTCTTTGTGTGTGTGTGTGTGTGTGTGTGTGTGTGTGTGTGTGTGGATGGGGGGGTACAGCAGGCCCGACCGCAGCATGGCATGGCTGTACAGCTTTCTGCTGACTAGTGCAGGCCCGAGAGGTGAGTCATGGGGAGCGGGGGGGGGGGGGTTAAGTTCTCCCAGGCTGTAGGAAATTGGAAAGAGTGAAGAAGAGTGTGTGTGATATGAGAATGTGGACCAGAAAGGGGGAAGTTCACGGTGTCGGGGGGTGGGGGCGGGGGGAGGAGTCGGTCACACACAGTTCAGTAAATGGTTTGTGCATGACACTAAAATAAAACGTTATCACTGCTCTGCTTTTTTTTTAACCTTACTTTTCAAAGGTTGTGAACTTAGTTAACCATAGCTGTACATAATGACCCCCCCCCCAAAAAAAGGTGGAGACACTGATTCTGAACAGCTATTGGGTTTCACACCACCACAGTGAAGAACGGTTTCAGTGAAGCTACAGTATTGTGCAAAGGAGTCCACGATAAAATTACCCTAGCAAAGACACCTAGGAAAAAGATTGTCGAATGACGTATTTTGTTTTTTGTTGTTCTTTTTTTTTCTTTCTTGAGTACCGTCAACTCGGAGCCTGTGAAACAACTCACAGACAGGAAATGCAAGCTTTTCAGAAAGCCTCCTGTGACGGCACCAAGCCACTGAGTCTGGTGTGAAATGAGTCAAACAGCAAACGACCTCCTTTAAAGATTACAATCAGGAAAAGAAAACCCCGGTGGTCACCACATCCCCCAAATGAAATGGCAGTTTGATCTTAAGACCTTTTTTTTTTCCAAGTTGCGAATCGACGAATCATTAGCTCCACTGGGGCTGAGGTTGCACATGGTGGCTGGGTTGATGTTAAGCAGCACAGCAGTTTGTTTTGTGCAGAAAGATATGGGGATGTTGAATGCAGAAGGCAATGTGTAAATTTCTTCTCTTGTGGTTTGTGGAATCAATGACTGACATCAGTGTACTTACTATGTGACGGGGAAGGTCTGAAAAGAAATTCTCAAGTTGAGAGCGGTATTTTGGACAAAATTTGGAATTTTCCAGTGACACCATAGGCATTCTTACTAATCTGAGGTGGCACTCTCCATCTCACTTTTTGTATGGGGTCACAGTTCTCTAATGTTGAAACGGCATGTTCATAAAATATCAATCCCTATTGTTCTCATTTTAGCATTTCATCCATCCATTATCTAAACCGCTTATCCCAGTTGGGGTCGCGGGATGCTGGAGCCTATCACAGCAGTCACTGGGCGGCAGGAGAGAGGCTACTGTGATTCCGAGGTTGTAGATGTGTGGGGAAGGAGACAGAGTGGAGTTATCGATGGTGAGGCAGAAGATGTGGTTGGTTTTGGTAAGGGATTTGGGACTGATGATGATCATGCCAGCTTTATCATAATTTAATTCGAGGAAGATGGCCTGCATCCATGACTTAATTTCAGTGAGACAGTTGGTCAGACTGGAGTAAGTTGTAGTGGTGATGGATATAGTGGAGATGTAGAGTGAGACGTCATCGGTGTAGCAGTGGAAGTGGAGACCATGATGACGTATGATGTGACCAAGGGGGGCCATGTAAAGAATGAACAGGAGAGGATCAAGCACTGAACCCTGGGGGACACCTTTGGACGGGGAAGGAGGTGCAGTTGTTGATACTGATGAACTGTTCTGTTTGTGTGATATGACTTTAGCCAGGTCCAGGAGAGGGCAGTACCGGTGATGCTGAGGGAGAAGTTAAGGTGGGAGAGAAAAATGGTGTGGTCGATGGTGTCGAAAGCTGCAGTGAGGTTGAGGAGAATGAGAATGCTAAGGTGACCAGAGTCTGAGGAGAGGCGGAGGTCATTGGTGACTTTAAGTAGAGCTGTTTCCATGCTGGGCTGTGAATGTAAACCAGATTGAAAGGGTTCAAACAGGTCATTGGCGATGAGGTGAGGTTTGAGTTGGGAGGTGACAACATGTTCCAGTAAGTTTGACAGAAAGGAGAGACTGTAGATGGGCCGGAAGTTGCTCATGATATCAGGGTTGAGTCCAGGTTTTTTGAGGGTGGGGGTGACAGCAGCCAGTTTAAGTGTATGGGGGACTGAGCCAGAGCTGAAGGAGGAGTTAGTGATTTCTGTGATGAGTGAGAAAATGCCTGGGAGACAGTCCTTAACAAGATTGGATGGGATGGGATCCGCAGACTGTTTTCTGCATACAAAGGTCCAGTTTTGTGAGCAGTGGTCTAGAAATGGCTGAAGTGTTACAGATCCAATTATACCTTCACGCTTGTGTTTACAAAGTCGAAGAATATACTTAATGGCCTTTTGGAGTGTGACCCTCTAAAGCAGACAAGAGTTGAAACCGACAGGTTTGCTAAACAAAACAGCTGGTATTTGTGTCTTTCTTACCGTGGTATCCACTACTTTGACCACAGAGGTTGGAATGTGATGTGAGGTCGACTCCTGTGCCTTGAGCACCACGCAGCCCTGGGGGCCCAGAGTGACGATGACCGAGCCGCAGCCTCTGCGCAGCAAATCCTGACCCACCCGGCAGGCGTCCTCTATGCTAGCCACCGAGGAACCAGTCAGAAGCTCTGCCTGCATGGAGACGACCGGCAGGGGAGGAGAACTATATAAATAAATATCATACTTAAAAGTGCATTTAAAGTCAAAATACTTCATATCTCGTATTGTGAGTATCAAAGGGAATAGCTGACCCACAAATATCAAAATCAAATCTCAAAGCACTTTCGGAAAAATCATATGGCCCCATAGTGTTTTAATGTCTTTGGCATAGCAGCCAAATGCGGAAGAAGGCAGATATATCAGCAAGTCTGAAAAAGAGGTGACGCACATAACAATACTGCGATAACATAAAACATAGTAAGGCAAAATCACAAACATGACAATTTGATTTACAAGCCTACATGGCTCAGTAGAACCTATGGGTCCATGCTATATGCCATATCGGAGGGTAAGTAAATCTTACTACTGGTATTTGCAAAACTGGTATCGGCAAATCTCTGAATCCACACTGAACACAGAAAAAAAGCCACCACAGTATTTGCTGGATCTGTCCAAGCATGATTTTTCTTTGAGATATAGATCTCCAGACCACACTGCCTTATCACAGTCTGTAGTTAAATTGACTACATTGTTAATAAAGCATTGTATTTTAATTGGGAAACCTGAGGAAATTAATTCATTCAGCACCACAGATATAAAATGCATTATCGTCCAGAGTAATTGCCCCCGGTGATAAATGGCTGTATAAAATACAGAGCAAAAGTAAGAGGCTATATTCTTTGCTCAGAAAATTACTGTAGAATTACGCTGTGTTGCTCGAGGGGAAATAGGTTCAGAAATTCAATTCCAAGCAATGCCAGGCAGCAGAGGCTTCAGAGAACATTTCAAGGAAAATATATGACTACACTTTTCCAGTGGGTATATTTGAAACAGTTGTTTTGTCTTTGCAAAATGAATACATTTCTGATGAGTAGAAACATATATATATATATATATACATACATATATATATATATACACACACACAAAATCCAGTGAGTCAAGCATTATTATTATCATGGATTATTTTGCTCCTTATTTGTTGAGCACTTTCCCGACCATTGAGTGTTTCTTTAAACAAAGTTATATATATGTGTGTGTGTGTGTGTATGTGTGTATCTTCCAGCGTGATAACATTTCATCTAAAAAATTATGGTTGTCACAGAAGTATTTATTTTGCACAGTGTTGGGGAGTAGTTTCACTACATGAAGTGAAACTAGCATTTTTACCTTGTGTTAAAATAGTAGTTTAACTACACAAAATAGTAATTTAGTAGTTATATGTTCCCTATTAAGCATGACCCTAGTCTATTCTAACCTAATGCTACATGTTTCTCATGCACCACACACACACACACACACACACAGAGTAAAAAAAAACAAAAAAACATTAAGACACAATACAATTTGCTGAGTTGTGTTGTTTGCAGCCATGTGACGTAACTTTGTGTTATGTGTTGTTACAGTTAGATTCTGTATTGCGTTGCAGATTTAGATGTGATAATATTTTTCAGAACAGCAGTTTGTGCTGCGTTTTCCCAGCAGCTGTAGTTAACTGCACTGTATTTCTCTCGGGGGTATGTGTGCCGAGGTTCAGCAACCGTCGGTGTCAGTAACCGGTGGTTTGTAAAGCCGTGCCGTCAGTAGTTTCACCGACGCTGGTGTTGAGTGTATATCTGATATGTGCGTATGTAAGAGAAACTATTTCTGGCTCCGTGCCTATCAAGATGCTTTCCCTCCAGGCTTGTGACGAGACGCCTAGTCTGCCAAACCTACAAACGCCACTCCAAAATGTCTCTTGATGATGTCACACAAACATTTCGTTAATTGATCAGGATCATATCCGAAAACAACTCGTCATATTCCCCGTTATATTTCATTGTGGGTTTTCCCTTTAACTTCCTCTCAGTTTTTCTTTTTCCAGATGTCATTGCACTTTTAAATTCCGAAATCACCCTCAAATTACAATTATAATTGCATGGAAAACAAACCAGAAAACAAATTTTTGTTTTGTTTTTTTTTGCACCCCCCCCACCCCACACACACACGCACCTTTTCTCCCTAATTGTACCCGGCCAATTACTTCCGAGCCGTCCCGGTCGCTGCTCCGCCCCCTCTGCGGGAGGGCCGCAGACTACCGCATGCCTCCTCCGATACATGTGGAGTCACCAGCCACTTCTTTTCACCTGACAGTGAGGAGTTTCCCCAGGGGGACACAGAATCATGCTACCCCCCCCCCCCCCCCCGCTGAACAGGCGCCCCGACTGACCAGTGTGTGCAGCAACCAGCACACATACCCACATCCGGCTTCCCACCCGCAGAAACAGCCAACAGTGTCTGTAGGGACGCCCGACCAGGCCGGAGGTCACACGGGGATTCGAACCGGCGATCCCCGTGTTGGTAGGCAACGGAACAGACCGCCACGCCACCCCTCAGAAAAACAATTTTGAACGAATTCGTCAAATCCCTCCACTGTCGTGGTGTCTACAGAGGTGAGCGCGAGAGTCCCTTCCACTTTTTTGGGGGGTGAGACGCAGTGTGTCTGTGGTTTGGTCTGTGAGCTCCTCACATGGACATCAAAGTCGCCCCCCCCCCCCCCTCCGCCGTGAAGCTCGCGCGATGTGGGCTGCGGCTCACAGAGCGCCGCCGCTTTGTGCGTCTTAAGCCCGCACCTTGGCTCGAGCACGGTTCAGCGGGACCACACACGCGTTCTCTCTCGCGCTCACACACACATGCACGCCTGCACACATGCAGCTAGAGTACACACTGAAACACACAAACACCTACCAGGTGATGTGTACCCCCCCCCCCAAAAAAAAAAAACCCCACTCTGTCAACACACCGGTGACGGTTACATGGAATAGGGGCTCTGCAACCGCCTGTGCGATCTGTCAAGCGCAAAATGGCCCCGGACAGCCCGAAAACAGACCCTGGGAGTGTATGGTATCGCAGGCCCTGGGAGTGTATGGTATCGCAGGCCCTGGGAGTGTATGGTATGCCCCAGTGCGCCCTGGGAGTGTATGGTATCGCAGGCCCTGGGAGTGTATGGCATCGCAGGCCCTGGGAGTGTATGGTATCGCAGGCCCTGGGAGTGTATGGTATCGCAGGCCCTGGGAGTGTATGGTATGCCCCAGTGCGCCCTGGGAGTGTATGGTATCGCAGGCCCTGGGAGTGTATGGTATGCCCCAGTGCGCCCTGGGAGTGTATGGTATCGCAGGCCCTGGGAGTGTATGGTATGCCCCAGTGCGCCCTGGGAGTGTATGGTATCGCAGGCCCTGGGAGTGTATGGTATGCCCCAGTGCGCCCTGGGAGTGTATGGCATCGCAGGCCCTGGGAGTGTATGGTATCGCAGGCCCTGAGAGTGTATGGCATCACAGGCCCTGGGAGTGTATGGCATCACAGGCCCTGGGAGTGTATGGCATCACAGGCCCTGGGAGTGTATGGTATGCCCCAGTGCGCCCTGGGAGTGTATGGCATCGCAGGCCCTGGGAGTGTATGGTATCGCAGGCCCTGGGAGTGTATGGCATCGCAGGCCCTGGGAGTGTATGGCATCACAGGCCCTGGGAGTGTATGGCATCGCAGGCCCTGGGAGTGTATGGTATGCCCCAGTGCGCCCTGGGAGTGTATGGCATCGCAGGCCCAGGGAGTGTATGGTATCGCAGGCCCTGGGAGTGTATGGCATCGCAGGCCCTGGGAGTGTATGGTATCGCAGGCCCTGGGAGTGTATGGTATCGCAGGCCCTGGGAGTGTATGGCATCACAGGCCCTGGGAGTGTATGGTATCGCAGGCCCTGGGAGTGTATGGCATCGCAGGCCCTGGGAGTGTATGGCATCGCAGGCCCTGGGAGTGTATGGTATGCCCCAGTGCGCCCTGGGAGTGTATGGTATCGCAGGCCCTGGGAGTGTATGGCATCACAGGCCCTGGGAGTGTATGGCATCACAGGCCCTGGGAGTGTATGGCATCGCAGGCCCTGGGAGTGTATGGTATGCCCCAGTGCGCCCTGGGAGTGTATGGCATCGCAGGCCCTGGGAGTGTATGGTATCGCAGGCCCTGGGAGTGTATGGCATCGCAGGCCCTGGGAGTGTATGGTATCGCAGGCCCTGGGAGTGTATGGTATCGCAGGCCCTGGGAGTGTATGGCATCACAGGCCCTGGGAGTGTATGGTATCGCAGGCCCTGGGAGTGTATGGCATCGCAGGCCCTGGGAGTGTATGGTATCGCAGGCCCTGGGAGTGTATGGCATCGCAGGCCCTGGGAGTGTATGGTATCGCAGGCCCTGGGAGTGTATGGTATGCCCCAGTGCGCCCTGGGAGTGTATGGCATCGCAGGCCCTGGGAGTGTATGGTATCGCAGGCCCTGGGAGTGTATGGCATCGCAGGCCCTGGGAGTGTATGGTATCGCAGGCCCTGGGAGTGTATGGTATGCCCCAGTGCGCCCTGGGAGTGTATGGCATCGCAGGCCCTGGGAGTGTATGGTATCGCAGGCCCTGGGAGTGTATGGCATCACAGGCCCTGGGAGTGTATGGTATCGCAGGCCCTGGGAGTGTATGGCATCGCAGGCCCTGGGAGTGTATGGTATCGCAGGCCCTGGGAGTGTATGGTATCGCAGGCCCTGGGAGTGTATGGCATCGCAGGCCCTGGGAGTGTATGGTATCGCAGGCCCTGGGAGTGTATGGCATCGCAGGCCCTGGGAGTGTATGGCATCGCAGGCCCTGGGAGTGTATGGTATGCCCCAGTGCGCCCTGGGAGTGTATGGCATCGCAGGCCCTGGGAGTGTATGGCATCGCAGGCCCTGGGAGTGTATGGTATGCCCCAGTGCGCCCTGGGAGTGTATGGCATCGCAGGCCCTGGGAGTGTATGGCATCACAGGCCCTGGGAGTGTATGGCATCGCAGGCCCTGGGAGTGTATGGCATCGCAGGCCCTGGGAGTGTATGGTATCGCAGGCCCTGGGAGTGTATGGCATCACAGGCCCTGGGAGTGTATGGCATCGCAGGCCCTGGGAGTGTATGGCATCGCAGGCCCTGGGAGTGTATGGCATCGCAGGCCCTGGGAGTGTATGGCATCGCAGGCCCTGGGAGTCTGTTGCCGTCCTGTTTCGGTCAGACGCCACATAACAAAACACAAGAAAAATGAGCTGTTTTCTTAGTCACCAGCGCCAACGCGGATGATCGCTTTGCCTCCTCCCGAGCACTCGAAAGTTGAATCATCCCCCCGTCTGACTGTTTGTTTACGTATTGTTTTCACTGACTAAGCGAACAGCCGTTCCTTAATATACAGTGCGCCGCCAGTGAAAGTGTAGGTGTATTGCCGGCGTACATGCACGCAGCACGTGTGAGGAGCTGGCTGTACCTCTATAATCTGAGCCCTGAAAGGAAAGAGAGAACAGAAGAGACGTGTTTGTCCTTTCTGTTTTCGACTCTCCCTTTCATGTCCACCACCCCCCCCCACACACACACACACACACACACCTGGTTACTGCCTCTCTCCACCCCGCGTCGCCACATGAAAAAGACGCTCCCAGGCAAAACTCGCCTCTACTTTACCCCAGAGGGGGCGGGTGACTCAGTCGAAAGGCACATCTGCCCCTGGTGTTGTTCTCACTACGTTTCCCATCAATCCCTGCCTCCGTCACCCATCTGTCATCAGCTGACAGCCACACTGGAAAGGTTCCATTACACAGGTTTTTACCGTAAAAGGTGTTGGAGAGCAGGAATATATTCTTTACCCCCCCTCCCCTCCCCTCCCCTCCCCTCCCCTTTATACCTGTGTGACTGAACTCTACAGCGGGCTATTGATGTGCCGGGGGGTGGGGGTCATGACCCAGGACACACAAGTGCGTTAATGGAAATGCTCATGTGCATGCATGAACAATACCGTCATCACACCGTGTCAAACATCTGAGCTTCTCCTTCCCCAAGTTTGAACGACGGAGCTACGTCTGCTGAAAGACGGAGCTACGTCTGCTGAAGGACGGAGCTACGCCCGCTGAAGGACAGAGCTACGCCCGCTGAAGGACGGAGCTACGCCCGCTGAAGGACCGAGCTACGTCTGCTGAAGGACGGAGCTACGCCCGCTGAAGGACGGAGCTACGTCTGCTGAAAGACAGAGCTACGTCTGCTGGAGGGCGGAGCCACGCCCACTGAAAGACAGAGCTACGTCTGCTGAAGGACGGAGCTACATCCGCCGAAGGACGGAGCTACGTCCGCTGACGTGAAGGCGAAGTCTGGTCTCGGTCTGAGCTTCAACCTTGTACGTGAAGGTGCTTATTTGTAATGCAAAAATGTGAGCGCGTGTACCAGAAACTGTGTGTGTGTGTGTGCGCGCGCGCATGCATGAAGCCTCTGGATAACACAATGATAACTGTTATGATTAAGTTAGGGGGAACTCTGATTGGTTTTGTGCACATGTGTGCGTAAAGACTCCGGATAACACACTGAGAAATGTTCTGATAAACAGGGGGAACTCTGAATGTTTCTAGTATGTGTGTGTGTGTGTGTGTGGTTGTGAGAGAGAGCATGATGAGTGTGTGAGACAGCATGATGAGTATGTGCTTCATCACCTCAGACTCATTACAGCAAAACACATCGGAGAATTTGTAGAAATTGGGATCCAGGTCTGGAATGGCTGGTGCTGGGTTGAAGATTGTCTTCACTGTAATAACAGAAGAAAAGCAAAAGGTAAAATGGTACCAGTTCATCCAAATAGGCAAATACAGGTCACATCTGCTCATTATAATAAATCCAGAGAACCATTTCAGCAAAATAACGTTGGAAAAGCAGGTAACAGTTTATTGTACTAACAATATCAAACATATTTTACAGGCTATTTTGGAAAATATTCCATTGTTCTCGTCTCAACTTCAGCCGCTTCTCCGGGGTCGGGTCGTGGTGGCAGCAAGTTAAGTAGGGCACTCCAGATGTCCCTCTCCCCAGCAACACTGGCCAGGTCCTCCTGTGGGATCCCAAGGCATTCTCAGGCCAGATTGGACATGTAGTCCCTCCAGCGGGTTCTGGGGGGAACCCGGGGTCTCCTCCCAGTTGGACGTGCCCGGAAAACCTCCAAAGGAAGGCGCCCGGGAGGCATCTTAAAAGGAAGGCGCCCAGGAGACATCCTAACCAGATGCCCGAACCACCTCAACTGGCTCCTTTCGACATGAAGGAGCAGCGGCTCTACTCCGAGCTCCTTCCGGATGTCCGAGCTCCTCACCCTATCTCTAAGGCTGAGCTCAGACACCCTATGGAGGAAACTCAATTCAGCTGCTTTTGCCCGCGATCTCACCCTTTCGGTCACTACACAAAGCTCATGACCATAGTTGAGGGTCAGAACGAAGATTGACTGGTAAATTGAGAGCTTTGCCTTCCAGTTCAGCTCCTTCTTCACCACAACGGTCCGGTACAACGTCCGCATTACTGCTGATGCTGCACCAATCCGCCTGTCAATCTCCTGTTCCATCCTACCCTCACTCGTGAACAAGACCCCGAGATACTCGAACTCCTTCACTTGAGGCAACAATTCATCCCCAACCCGGAGGGAGCAATCCACCATTTTCCGGTACAGAACCATGTCCTCAGACTTGGAGGTGCTGACTCTCATCCCGGCCATTTCACACTCAGCTGCAAACTGCCCCAGTGCGTGATGGAGGTTGCGTTCTGATGAAGCCAACAAAACCACATCATATGCAAAGAGCAGAGATGCAATTTTGAGGTTCCCAAAATGGACACACTCCTCACCTTGGCTGCGCTTTGAGATCCCGTCCATGAATATCACAAACAGAATTGGGGACAAGGGACAACCTTGGGGGAGTCCGACATCCACCGAAAACGTGTTGGATTTTGTGCCGAGAATGTGGACGCAGCTCTCACTTTGGTTATACAAGGACTGGATGGCTTGTAGCAACTGCCCTGTTACCCCATAATCCCGCAGTACCCATCACAGAGTGCCCCGGGGTACACGATCGTAAGCCTTCTCTAAGTCCACAGAACAAATGTAGACCGGCTGGTCAAACTCCCAAGCCTTCCTCAGCACTTCCGCAAGGGTAAAGAGTTGGTCCATTGTTCCACGGCCAGGATGGAATCTGCACTGTTCCTCCTGGATCCGAGGTTCGACATCAGTTGGAGCCTCCTTTCCAGCACCCTAGAGTAGACTTTCCCAAGGAGGCTGAGCAGTGTGATGCCCCGATAATTGGAGCACACCCTCCGGTACATTAAAAAAAAGTGTTCCAATTATTATTCCATTGTTAATAGTGTAAAATAGGCAAGGCTCAGCGTTTTAGGTTTTTATTTTTCAAAGCCATCCAGCATGCCGAATGTCGCCACAAGAGGGCACTGTTACATAACCTCACATGAACAGGAACAACTTTGGGATCCGTGGAAACATAAAATCCGGGTGAAAATCAGTTTAAACCGACCTGCTCCTTTTTTAAAAATCCGGGTATTTTCCGGTGAAAATCGGTAAAAACCGAAAACGCCGAGGCTCCTCCAGATAAACAGTCTTATCTTTTGAATTATTACAACCTCATACTTTACAATAGCGTAACAGTCTTTATCAGTTTCCATGCTTTTTTTTTCAGGTCCAGTGTGACTGTAATTACTGTGTAAAGGGGAACAAAGGGTAGTGGCCACCACGGGGGATTTGCTCTCACCGGCAAAGCTCAAGTGGATAAGCTTCTATAAAAAGCCACCCTTTTAAAGATCAAATTAGCATTTCCTGGAAAAATAACATCGTGGAGAGGGCCTCGCATGCTGTACGCCTTGTATACGCATCTATGTTTTGTGTATGTGTGTGCGTGCGCATGAAGTGTGTGCTACACGAGGTACAGTACGTACGTAACCTTATGTATGTCAAGTGCACTGCTGTGTGGGTGAGTTGTGACCCCGTGCGTGTGTGTGTGTGTGTGTTTGAGAGCGAGAGAGGGTGAGAGACAGAGAGAGAGACTTTTTGTCAGAAGTAATCCTCTCTACATGTTGCGCATCACCGTCTCATGCATATTCATGAGCTGGAGGCATCTAATACCGTGCTTTCTGTGTATGTGTGAGGATAAGCCCAGCTTGACGAAACGATTAATTCTGATATCGCTGTGTACAAAATAAGGCCTCGCATTAGGTGTGAGTGTGTGTGTGTGTTGCCAAGTGTATGTTTCTGCGTTAGTGACATCAAAGCCTGGTGCGCAAATGTTTTTGCGTGGTTATAGTGTGTGTGCGTGCGTGTTGCGTGCGTGGGCGCAGAAGAGAGCAGCTGCGTGGGTTTGCGCAGGGCTTTGGCCACCTGGTGCTTTGAGGTGGTGCTGGCCTGCTTGCGAGTTAAAGTGGAAACAACACGTCACACGCTCGCGCACACGGAGCGCTGTAGTTGTGCTGGGCGCGCGGGCGCGCGCGCGCGCGCGCACCCGCACCCACCAAAACCCACGTCACACACAGATCCGTGTGAAACTGGACCGGGGACTCGCGCCTCTCGATACCGAATCACACCTCGGTTTCCAACACACCGGTTTCCATTTTTAAGGGGAGGGATATTTTAAGGGCGTGTTTATTTTTATTTCTGTTGTTTTGGACAAAACGCGTGCATCCTTCCATATCGCCCCTCATTTTATTTATTATTGTAAACTACTAATAAGACACGTTAGCCCCCAGCTAACGGGTCTGACCCTTTAGCCGAGCGGTTAGCGGTGTCCCCTTGTGGTGCAGTACGCGCCGTATCGAATCCCGCACCGGGCAAGAAAATAACCGGTTACATTGGTGGCAGCGGTGGGATCCGGAAGTGTGCAGATCCTCAGAAGTCTCTTCGGAGCGCGGGAATAACAAAGCGCGAGAGCGCGCCTCCGGGGAGGGTGACGACTGTAAACTACTAATAAGACACGTTAGCCCCTAGCTAACAAATCTGACTCTTTAGCCGAGCGGTTAGTGATGTCGCCTTGTGATGCAGAACAATTCGTATCGAATCCCGCACCGGGCAAGAAAATAACCGGCTACATTATTTTTCACCATTTTCTTTTCTCTTCTGCGTATCGAAGGAAAAGTTTGCCCGCCTGAAGTTAACCGGAGCCCTCTCTCCTTCCCTTCTCCTCCCCCTTCTTTATCCGGGCCCTGCAACGTGTGGTGATATGACGCGCCGTTAACAGGAATGAAGACGCTTTATTACCAGCAGAAAGGGACGGCAAGACGAGACCCGGGCTCGCACGTGTTCCCCGGGCCGCATCCGTGATGCTGTCCATCCAGATAGTCGGTCCGGCGGGCTGAGTCACGGGGTCGCCGGAGGGGAGGGACGGGTCCGCGGAATACAAAAGCCTGCACAACGTTCCTACAGTACGAGATGAAAGCACACACACCGAGCTGACTCATTCAGAGCTGCTAAAAAAACAAAAATAAAAAGGCTACCGCCCAGTGTGCGCCCAAGCCTTACTTCATGTACAAGATCTGTGACATTTCCAGGACCACTCTCCCTCCTCCTCCTCTCAATAGTCAGCCATCATCATTTCCCCTGAAGCGTTTCTTTAACACCACCTGACCTTTGGCTAGTTCGCAGTTAAAGTGCCATTTAAAAGGAAAGCCCAGTGTGGCATCTGGGTGGCGCGGCGGTCTATTCCGCTGCCTACCAACACGGGGATCGCCGGTTCGAATCCCCGCGTTACCATCGGCTTGGTCGGGTGTCCCAACGGACACAATTGGCCGTGTCTGCGAGTGGGAAGCCGGATGTGGGTGTGTGTCCTGGTCGCGGCACTAGCACCTCCTCGAGTCGGTCGGGGGCGCCTGTTCGAGGAGGAGGGGGGGAACAGCGTGATCCTCCCACGCGCTACGTCCCCCTGGTGAAACTCCTCAATGTCAGGTGAAAAGAAGCGGCTGGTGACTCCACATGTATGGGAGGAGGCATGCGGTAGTCTGCAGCCCTCCCCGGATCGGCAGAGGAGGTGGAGCAGCGACCGGGCCGGCTCAGAAGAGTGGGGTGATTGGCCGGATACAATTGGGGAGAAAAAGGGGGGGAGGGGATCCCCACCAAAAACAAAGGAAAGCCCAGTGCTTTCCTTTTATTTGATTTATTATTTATATATTTTAATCATATTATTTTTTATTATTTTAGTTTACTTTTTTTTTTTACCCTTTCCTCCATCTCCCTTCTCTTTTCCAATCTGCCATTTGTGGCGTAACCACGCACGTTCGCGTCATCCACGTCGCGTCACCGCCGTCCCAGAAGAGTGGGGTGACTGGCTGGATACAATTGGGGCGAAAAAAAGGGGGGAAATCCCCAAAATAATGAAATTAAAAATTAATTAATTAAAAATTATTTTTTTAAATTATATTATTATTAATACTTATTATTATTTCTATATCTTTATCATATTTTTTTATTATTTCATTTTGTTACATTTTATTTTTTTTACCCTTTCCTCCATCTCTCTTCTTTTCCAATCTGCCATCTGTGGCGTAACCACGAGCGTTCGCGTCATCCATGCCGCGTCACCGCCGCCGACGGGAAGAAGTATCGGTGCGCCGCTGATAAGCCTTACACCCCAAATACCACCCCAGCGCTGAAACGGGTGCCGATTTATCAATCCGCGGCAACGGCAGCTGTGCCGGGGCCGAGGCCCGACGCCCTCCTCCGCCGCAGCGGCGCGCTGAGGAACGGGTCCTGCTGACGTAACGGGCCCCTCCCGCGCCTGTCAGGGGGGTCGGGTTCAGGTCGCCCCGCTTTTCTTTCCTTTTCTCCAGGTGTGAGAAACCAGCTGCAAAGAAAACCACACTACTCCCTCCATCCACACACACACACACACACACACACACACACAGCTGCTACGACAGATGTGGCGACACCGTGATCCGCACACGCCAGAACGAGTCATGTCTGGCATGTGTGTGTCCATATACAGACGCGCGCGCGTGTGTGCGTGCGCGTGCCAGGAGTCTGGGCTTTTCAAGTTTTTTCTTGGTCCAAATGCAAGCTTATGTTAAGATCTGCCATGCACACCGGGTGAAGCGGGGAAAACTTCTGAGCACAGCTGTTTTTCGGGGTGGGGGGGGGGGGGTTGGGGTTGGGTTGAGTGGGTGGGGGGTGTGCTGGTGGATTTGAGAAAAGTGGATGGAGAATCGGGGGAAGAGAGAAGCAGAGGGAAACAGCTTTTTCAAATGAGATCACAAGCGC
The DNA here is from genome assembly GCF_029633865.1 of Lampris incognitus. Taxonomy (NCBI): domain Eukaryota; kingdom Metazoa; phylum Chordata; class Actinopteri; order Lampriformes; family Lampridae; genus Lampris; species Lampris incognitus. Next base: position 13,310,706 of record NC_079226.1, read on the forward strand.
ATGCACGCACGCACACACGCAGACACACACACGAGATGAGTCACCAGTGAGTATCTGAAAGGGTTTTAAGAAGCTCTAATTGCATCTGGTGAGAAACACAAAAGCTGCTTCTTGGATGGAGGAGGAAAATGGAAGACTACACAGGTTATACAGTTCCTTCCTCTTGGCCTGCGGGGATGAAGTTTATTCCACACTCCTTCTCATATACATACACTACAGCCCTACTTTTTCTCAGAAGCGTTTAAGTGCGAAAAGACCGAGACGTCCTTGATGGGTCCACGTGAACAAAACCATCCCCAGGACTCGAAATTCACAGCGTACGCGTCTGAATATTGACATTTGCATTATCCGAGGCGGCGCTTCGTCTTGCAACCTCCCCCCCCCCACCCCCCGCATCATCGAATCCCCTCCGCCACAGCCATTAACACACCCCCACCCCCCCGAGAGTGCCATTTACGCAACGCTCTGCTGCCGCCGCGTCGGGGCAGCGTGCTTGGCGGACAGCTTCGCCTCGTGTCGCCTCTCCCGTCGCTGCCGCATGCCGAGCCTCAGACGGTGTAATCCCACCGGGCGGCGCAGTGAGGGAGGATGTCGGAGAGGATGGTGCCGTGTGAGGCCATCTGGGTAGCCCATCTGCAGCACCGCTATGGTGGCGACTCTTCCGTCCTGGCATCCCATAGAGCGTGATTATCGGCGACGGGCCCTGATGACAGGCACAGGAGGCACCCCAGACGTCTTGAGTGACGTGGAGGGCTTCTAATAATAGGATGCGGTGAGAGATGATTTCACTTGGTGGCCTGGTCATCTGGTCATCTCTATACATGGACGTGGAGACGGAGGGAATGTAAAATAGCCCGCAGATCCCCTGGCTGGCAGGGATTGGTTACTAGTATGGTGGGGAGATTTTAATGAGGGAATAACTTTTCAGTGCATAAGTGTTGTGGCGAGGGAGGCAAAATAACCCAAATTAAAACAAATCCATCCATCCATCCATCCATTATCCAAACCGCTTATCCCGCTCTCGGGGATGCTGGAGCCTATCCCAGCAGTCATTGGGCGGCGACAGGCGGGGAGACACCCTGGACGGGCCGCCAGGCCGTCACAGGGCTCACACACACACACACACACACACACACACACACACACACACACACACACACACACACACACACACACACACACAGCCGATTCACCTGACCTACAGGTCTCTGGACTGTGGAATAAACTGGAGCCCCCGGAGGAAACCCACGCAGACACGGGGAGAACATGCAAACTCCACACAGAGGATGACCCGGGACGACCCCCAAGGTTGGACTACCCCGGGGCTCGAACCCCAGGACCTTCTTGCTGTGAGGCACTGCGCCACCGTGCCGCCCTATTAAAACAAATCTCCATCCTTTCCTTTTGTGTTCTCTTTTTATCCCTGATGAGGTTAGAGGGGAAGATTAAAGGGCCTCTACGCCTGAGAGAGTTGGAAAGAAGCAGATGTGAGGTACAAAAACGCAAAGAAAAGAAAAATGAATATCGCCGTGCTCCTACCCACCCCACTGACTCCATCAGCCAATCACACAGATACTAAATGTGCACACTAAATGACATTGTAGGATCGGTCATAAGGCTAATGTAAGACTTTAAATGGTGTGTGTCAGAGTAACTAAGATAGACAAGTACAGAGGAGAGGAACCGTGTAGCCGGCCTCCATTTTGACCCCATAAATACAGCACCATTTACATGCACTGACCGTTGTTTTCTCGTGCCATTCGAAGTGCCTGCAAGGACGACTGCGGGCTGATCTCCAGCTGGCACACCAGTACATTCGCACGGATGAGGGCAGGGCGAGCGTCCTGCAGGTCCTGGCTGTCCAGCAGCATGTTGGCACCGGCCACGATCACGATGGCATTCTCACCTGCCCGTGGATAGGAGGCACACCAAAATAGCAGTGAACGGAACAGCCACTGCACGCTAATGTGAAAATACCCGGGAACTCTACATTTCATCATTCTTGGCTAAAACCAAGGGTAAATGAAGCAATAGACGGGTGATTTAAGTTGGGTGAAAATAATTTTGTCTTGACGAGATCTGTTCAGTGCCAAAAAAAAAAAGCTCATTATTAATGGCCTGGATGAGCTGTGTCAAGTGATATTTCAGTAACATACTCCTCCGGGTCAAAATGTGAATCATTTGTTATGAAAAACGAGAGGGAAAAAAACCCCACTCGTCTTCAAATGCAATGCGAATACACTTCATAGTCTGATCCCATGAAAACCGCCTGAGAGACCAACAGCCTGAGAGACCATGCTAGCCAGACCATATTAGAGACCAACAGCCCCAGAGACCATGCTATCCAGACACACTTTAAACCCACTGACAAGGCTGGACAAGAGCTCGACACATACCCATCTAAAACTACCCAGAGAAACTCTTTTCTTTTCTCACGCTTCAACAATACTCTCAGTTCCTGTTTGGTTCATGTACCTGTGCCCTTGAACTTTTCTTTTTGATCAATTCAGAAGACAGTTTAAAAAAGAGAAGATTTAATTAACCTTTAATACTGAATTCAAGCTAATGGAAAAGACCATCTGCTGCTGGCAGCCATTTACAGATAGCTGTCCGCATTGGAAAGATTAAATATCGCAAGTGCGTGGCATGTGCATGCATCAGGTATCTTCAGCCTCTCTTCTAAAACAATTTCCTGTGCACAGCCACGTAGAAACGGTGAGAAAGCTGTTTGCGTTCAAGCACACATCAGTCTGAGGCATATTGCTGCATCAGCAGGTTGCATTTCCAGCATGGTGCAAGTTGCACTTTGTCATAGACTGGAACCTGCAGATTCTCAGCAGCACCTTCAGGTGCACTTAAGATTTTATACTGAGGATATAAGTGTGTGTGTGTGTGTGTGTGTGTGTGTGTGTGTGTGTGTGTGTGTATGTGTGTGTCGGCCCTGTGTGATGGCCTGGCGGCCCGTCCAGGGTGTCTCCCTGCCTGTCGCCCAATGACTGCTGGGCTAGGCTCCAGCATCCCCGCGACCCTGAGAGCAGGATAAGCGGTTCAGATAATGGATGGCTGGAGACCAGTGGCGAGTCGATGAACTGCATGCTTTTGTATAGCGTATGTGAGTGTGAGAGGGATGTTGTATCTCAACAGAGAGAGAAAGTGTGCTGGAGGTGCACATGCACTCTTGTCTGTGTGTGCTGCTAGCATGTACATGACACTTCGGAGAGGTCTTATGAGGTCTTATGCACACGCGCAGCATTAAGTGTTTACCTGCATCATTGACAATAATTGAGGCCGCTCCTGTGGCTGCATCAGAGGTCTGCTTCACAAACTCTGCACACAGGCAACGAGAGACAGAGAGACAGACAGAGACAGAGAGAGAGATTCAATTGAGAGAGAGACAGAGGGAGACAGAGAGAGACAGAGACACAGAGAGAGAGCAAGAGAGACAGATAGACAGACACAGAGGGAGAGAGAGACAGACAGACAGAGAGAGAGAAACAGACAGACAGACAGACAGACAGACAGAGACAGAGAGAGGAAAACAGCAAGCTATTCAGAGAGGCGAAACTTGTAAGATGAAGAATTTGAAATTTTCTTTTTGTTCTTTTACACTTATTTTCTTTCCTTTCTTTTTTTTTCCATGGTAGACTAAGTGTCAACACGTAACACCCGACAAGTGGCTGATGTTGGATTCAGATCAGAACTCGCTGGTTATGAAAAATAAAAATAAAAACAAAAAAGCCAAGAGCACCCTGAACCTGACATGTGCAGTGAAAACAACCCAGTTTTACCTTGATAATGTAATAATCACTCCCGGTTTTGTTTTTTTTTTTGTTCAACACATTTTGTTTGTCTTGTGATTCAAAAATAAGAGAAAAACTATTCCTGGAGATAACTGAAGATCTTGATAACAAGGAAATATTAGAAAAAGCCCCCCCCCCCCCCAAAAAAAAGTGGCATTCATGCTGTCCGAACTGAAAATAGCCCCCTGATTTGTCAAAGCAATTAAAAAAGACTTAAAAAAAAACAGTCTCACCTGTGTGAACACCATTGTCCTTGAAATTCTGGATGTAGTTGTCTCCGAAGAAGTCTTTGCCAACCTAGAAAAGACAGAACACAAAACGATTAGAGAAAAGAGGGAGTCAAGCGGGGTCAGACTTGGTTAGCGGCAACTTCTGAAGAATGGTATACTCAAACCTCCATTGGGTTGGATGTTCTCGTACCCTGCCGGCATACTGGCATCGTGCCGTCGCCGAAAACGCGCAGGGCTGAACACACAAAAGTCGACGAACACACGCATACACACGACCAGCTGCGCCAAGCCTTGAAGATATGACGACCCCGCCTTGACGCCTCTTCATGTCCACCTCCCCTCCGTTTTTCTCTTCTCCCCCTTTTCTTTCTTTCTCTCTTGATCTCCTTCATCCGCACAGGGAATGTCCACATCTGAAACCGGCTGGGGGGTGCGGGAGGGGGGTCCCTTACCTTGCCCCGAGGCATCCACTTCGAACCCACGCTTTCCACACAAATGTGCCAAAACACCGGGCACTCGTACACCGCCTGCGATGCCGGGTTTGGGCTCGACGCGGCTGCTTGGCCCCGTTCTCTTTGAAGAGCGGCCCTCCTTCGTCTCCTTGTCTTTTTTGACAAGCCTGGGTGCCTATTTTTGGGTTCTCCCCTTGCCCAGAGAGCTCCTCCCGCACTGGGTTGTTATCGATCGGGCCCTCTTTGTTCTGACAGAGGTGGGGCTCCGGTGCTTTGGTGCTCAGGTTGAAAGGCCGCTCTGTGCCTACTGATTGGAGACTCGGGGTTGCGTTGTATGGGAATAGGCTTTTTTGAAGGCGGAGAAGCGTGGGCGGGCATATGCATGCAGTATGGTATTGATCAAGAGAAAATGAGGGATGGAGAGTCGATGTGATGATAAGATGACTGACTGGAGTGTGAATGGAGCTAGAAGGCTTACGGCGGGAGTTGTTCACTGGCTTGCCGACCACGGGAGGTAAATGTCAAGTATTCATAATCTTCTCTTGCTGTGAAAGTAGCCTAAAAAAGTGAATAAATAACAGATCGGAAGAACCAAAACACACACATTCACACACATTCACAAAAAAAAAAAAAAAAGGCAAACACGCGTTGCAGCAGCAGCACGTTTGATACCTTGCAGACCATGGCGGCCTTGGCCCCAAGTCTTGCAGCCTGTATGCACTGGTTGGCCCCTTTTCCTCCAAAACCGATGAAGAACTTGTGGCCGTGGATGGTTTCTCCTGCCTTGGGTAGCCTTGGTGCCTGACTGGAAGAAAATCAGGCACTGAGCACAAAAAAACAAATAACAAGCAGGTACACACAACATATTTTCCCCCGGCAGGATTTACAAATGAACGGGGGGAAAAAGAGGCTTCTTTCCTTGAAGGAGTACTTTGATGGTGCAGTTTTTGTTTCCTTAGTCAGAATTCATGCTTTCCATCCCTGAAATAACTTTTTGCATTGTTAGTTTTTCCTAATGAAAATTTCTGAGCACAACTAGTTGCAAGAGAGGGGCTAACTGCGCCCCATGGCAGCGAAACATCCAGTTATCTCTCTCAGACGAACTTTCTACCCGCACAAAGTGCTATTTATGCATCAGAGGAAAATACGCACAAGAGACATACAAAGATTGGTGGACTTGAAATAGACTTGGACCCGAACGGACAGAACCACAAAGACGACCTCTCTGTCGGACCTCCACACCACACTGGGATCTACTAACAATTCACACAGGAGGAAGAAAGACCGAGACGTCCTTGATGGGTTTAAAAAACCGCCTCATCCCCTTCGGAGGTCCCTCATATGGGTTGTAGCTTGGATGTGCATGCGCTGGTGCATTTACGGGTTCTCATGATGCAACAACCGTGACCCAGAGCTGTCTCAACTCGACGCTGCCAACACTTCACAAAGTTTGACTCATCCGATGGGTTGGGTGCAGTCCTGCCCCCCCCCCCGCCCCCAGAGGGCTGCCATACCACAGGTGGGTGCCCTCAGGGAGCACTGTCCATTCAATCTTCCCTCCAATCAAAGCAGCAGAAGTGGTGGTGAGTAATATGGGGGAGAGACAACAGAGTTCCAGACAGACTCATACTGTAAGTCAAGATGTTGTGGTCTGGCCCAAGACCAAGCCCGGCTCGGAGCCAGGGGGTCTGCTGATGGCAAAATGCTGCCATAAATTTGTTTTTAACCAGTTTCTGCCATTCTCTGTTTTAGTGTGTGTGCATGTGTGTGTGTGTGTGTGTGTGTGTGTGTGTGTGTGTGTGTGTGTGTGTTCTTATTCCGCTAAATTTGTGAGGACCACTTTGAATTTCTAACTTTTAACCGTGATAGTGAGGACATTTTGGCAAGGGTCAATTCAGGGTTAGGACTTGGGTTTAGGGGCGGCACGGTGGTGCAGTGGTTAGCGCGGCCGCCTCACAGCAGGAAGGTCCTGGGTTCGAACCCCGGGGTTGTCCGACCTTGGGGGGGGGGTCGTCCTCTGTGTGGAGTTTGCATGTTCTCCCCGTGTCTGCGTGGGTTTCCCCCCACAGTCCAAAGACATGTAGGTCAGGTGACTCAGCTGTACTAAATTGTCCCTAGGTGTGAATGTGTCTGCCCTGAGATGGACTGGCGACCTGTCCAGGGTGTCCCCCACCTGCCACCCTATGACCGCTGGGATAGGCTCCAGCATCCCCGCAACCCTAATTAGAATAAGTGGCTTGGAAAATGGACGGATGGACGGACTTGGGGTTTCAGAGTTAAAGGGAAATCTCACTGCTGCTAATGTGCACATCCAGGAAGTGTCGATGGTCTATACTTCCCATTAAAAATTGAAATATGAAGTAACTGGTGTTGCTCATATTTACAGAGAGAGAGAGAGAGAGAGAGAGAGAGAATAACTCATATTTACATAGAAAACAGTCTCTCCTGTTCAGAGAGCCAGTTCTGCAGTTACTAAATGTGCTATTAAGCACTGCGTGAGGACACAACTATCTTGACACACCACTACAGCGGTAATGCTTCCTATACGCCTGCACACACACACTCGCTCTCCCTCCTGTAGTCTCCTGGTTTTTTACTTCCCAAGCATATGATGTCATAGGATGTGTTATCCTTAAGCAGTGTTCACAGAGAATGATTTAGTCTATGTACAAGGAGTAAGTTCGGTCAAGCAAATCACCATCGTGTATATGTGTTGCATGGCGCCCTAGTCACTGAGCTTTGTGTTGTTTGTGAGTGCATACTTCCTTTGCAGTTTGAAACGGGATTAGTGTTAATGTTAGTGTGAGGGTTAAGGTTAGGCATGTAGTATGGATGCTCAATGTTAGGGGGTAGTAGGGAATGAATGTGGTCAATGAGGGTCAAGAATAGAAAAACAAGCGTGTGTGTGTGAGAGAGAGAGAGAGAGAGAGAGAGAGAGAGAGAGAGAGAGAGAGAGAGAGCGAGAGAAGCGGTGTAACAGTAAATTCACTCAATCTCAGGATTTCCAGTAACTTAGATACTGATGCTAATCATCAGAGTGGCAGACACACACACAAAGCCAACACAGGAACTAGGATCAGTGCGGCTAAAACGCACTGTGGCGAGAAGGAAGCAGGATAAATGTTGAGTGCATGAGAGTAAACACGTACGTGCACACGTGCAGGCCACCACACACACACACACACGAAAGCAGGCTTCCTCACTTACTGCAGCTGTTTCAGCAAAGTAAATTTAAAGTCTCCTTCTTGGCCAATGGCCAATTGGGAGTGAATGACTGATAGATAAGATAAATCTACTTGCAAAAGTCTCATGCGAACCCACCCACGCCCGTTCATGCCCAGAGAGACACTTGGCTATTGTTGTCTGTCTTGAACATGCAAAACAAACAGGGCAGCTATGTGCTAAAGTACAGTCTCCCTCCATTTTCAGCCGCCAAACCAGAGGGCCAAAACAGGTGTTCGGTGACGTGAGGTGTTTACTTTGAGCCTGGTTCTGATTTCCAGATCCTCTTTTCCTATTTAGAAATGTTCCCTTACTGGCTGGAGATCAGTCGCACCTTTACAAAAATATATACAACTTTCAGTGTGGGAATGACTTGGACAACACTTGATTTTTTTTCCCTTCCTAGATACAGATACAGTCTCATAACGGCATACATGAAGCACAAAGTTTCCTATCTCCAACAGTAAAAATACATTCTCTTAGTTCCTCAATAGTAACAAGAAGGAAGAAGGTACAGTAAGGCCAAAATACACATGACACCCACAGAGGCCTACACATGTTATTTTGACTTGGGTTTGAATTTCTGTCATTTAAGTGCAGCGTAGCAACAGGGTGACCAGTATCATCCATCATCTATCACTTTCAGGGTCCTTCCCATGGAATGATGATGATGATGATGATAATGATGATGACGGTGATGATTATGATGATGAGGATGTGGGTCGGCTCTTGGTACTATTATTTCTTCACCGTTAGACCTGTCTACACGGTGCTCTCTGAAAGGATCTAGTGAACCAGCTATGAGTCTTTTCCCTCTTTTCACTGGATTACACTGCAGAACAGGGCTGTTTTCCCTATTGGGGTAACATGAAGGTTCATGGCTAAAGCTTATACATGCTTAAATGCAGCATGGTGTAAAACTACCAATTATGATCTTTACACAAGATTACACAGTGAGCTTGTGTGTATTTTTTTTTTTTGTCAAATCCTGGACGAGAAGATGTAAAGTTGAATGATGTTGTCTTGTCCAAGGACTCCTTTTTTTTTTTTAACAAACTTCCCATAAGTTAAGAAACTAGTTTTGCAGGTACACACAGAGGCAAAAATCACTCGGCAGGCAGTGACTCGGGGAACTGTGGCAGTAGGGGGCACTGTCTGGCTTTGGCAGCGGGTTATCGACGAAGATAGGCTTTGGAAAGACAAAGAGTACCTCCTCTTTATGCACTGCAGATAGCAGACAATCAGACATAAGCCTCTTATAATCAAGCAACATGCCGTAAAATACGAGCGAAAACAAATGCATTATAGCCCAACATCAAATAGAAGATGTGTGTCTATGTATATGTGCATGATAGGGGTAGAGAAAGAGATGAGATATGAGATAGTGGTGGAGAGAGAGAGAGAGGGAGAGAGAGCTAGTGGTAGAGAGAGAGTGGTAGAGAGAGTGGTAGAGAGAGAGAGAGTGGTAGAGAGAGAGAGAGTGGTAGAGAGAGAGGGTACAGAGAGTGGTAGAGAGAGAGAGATAGAGTGGTAGAGAGAGAGAGGTAGACAGAGAGAATGGTAGAGAGAGAGAGTGGTAGAGAGAGAGAGAGAGAGATAGAGAGTGGTAGAGAGAGAGAGGTAGACAGAGAGAGAGGTAGACAGAGAGAATGGTAGAGAGAGAGAGGTAGACAGAGAGAGAGGTAGACAGAGAGAGTGAGAGTGGTAGACAGAGTGGTAGAGAGAGAGAGTGGTAGAGAGAGAGGGGGTACAGAGACCGGTAGAGAGAGAGAGATAGAGAGTGGTAGAGAGAGACAGAGAGAGAGCTAGACAGAGAGAGTGAGAGTGGTAGACAGAGTGGTAGAGAGAGAGAGGTAGACAGAGAGAGGTAGAGTGGTAGACAGAGTGGTAGAGAGAGAGAGTGGTAGAGAGAGAGAGGTAGACAGAGAGAGAGGTAGACAGAGAGAATGGTAGAGAGAGAGAGAGGTAGAGAGAGAGAGGTAGACAGAGAGAGAGGTAGACAGAGAGAGTGAGAGTGGTAGACAGAGTGGTAGAGAGAGAGAGTGGTAGAGAGAGAGGGGGTACAGAGACCGGTAGAGAGAGAGAGATAGAGAGTGGTAGAGAGAGACAGAGAGAGAGAGAGCGAGTGAGTCAGTGAACAGACATGGGGGCAGAACTTCGCCCTGCTGTCTGTCAGCCAGTTGCACAGCCACCTAAACATTGGTACTTCAAGACAACTGGATTTCTAACTTCAAAGTCATGCATATCACTTTGAAGGGCTGCAAATGTATTCCAAGCCCCCCCCCCCATCCCCGCTCCGACCTCCCTCCAAGAAGGCCCAACGCAAACACACCCCATCCAAAAACAGGCCATTACCCGTTAACATATTAGGCTCTTAATTGACAACTCCTGCCCTTCAAAGCACAAAGCCCCCGACTGAATTTCTAATGAACATCCAAATAAATGCTGCCAATGGCAGTGCACCACATGTTTTTAATAACTTCGGTCTTGTGCAAAGATTTGAATGATGGGTAGAATATGAAACTTTGCGATGCTGCGAAAAAGAGGCCAAAAGCATTTTTTTTCCCCCCAGGTGTATTTTCCGATCAATTTCTTTGAATCATCACAAAATAGTACCGTGATGCAAGTGATTCAGTCTTGAGGTTACATAAAAACAGGTGTCTGACAAGTAAAAAGTATGAATAAATCTGTCATTGTTTAGCACTCTAGTTGGCTTGATGCTCAGTAGATTAGAACGTCTGATAGTCCAGACACTAGATGTTACGCTGACTACGGTTTCCAGCATCGCTGACAGTTTGCTCAGTCCCCTATGAGATTGTGAAATTTTTTTATAAAGCTTATGGTAAATGAGGCTGACAAATTGTTTTGAACTCATCTAATATACTTGGGATAATGACTAACAGCTTGTGGGAAAGGACGGTATGTGGCTCAACAGATCTCACCAAAAGTGTGTCATGATGAAACGTCGACATTTTAGTAAACAGTAATTACACGGGATTATATTAACCAGTTGAATTTTGCAGAAAGTTAAAGCTGAATTTAATATGATAATAATGTTGGCATTATCCATCAATGACTAGATTGATAACTTAGTTTTTGCTTAAATCGTGATATGGTTTTGCATGCAAGTAATACTGACATAGGACACACCTAAAATTCAAATTTTAGGGCAGCCAGAGATTTTATCTTGAAAATGTGCAGAGGAAGCTCAGGAACCTTCACGTTATACTGGGGAGAAGCCTTATTTCCTTAGTCTTAATAAAAGTTTTGTCGCATGTCTTAAAGGTGTTTGACAAAACACTGGTACCTTGTGATAGGTTGTGCATTCATCTGGGAGTTAAGGGTCATAACATTTTGTGTTTTGTAAAGATGCTGACAAGACAGGATTAGTTAAATTTAGACCACTTCCCCTGTTCTTGTGTAGGCAAGACTGGGCTGTCCATTTCAAGTCATGATGGAAACACAATGTGAGCCCTTATTTTCCACATGCTTGCATGTAAAAAAAGAGGTCCATGAGGGAAAATGTTGGTGGTTAACAAAAATCATGGAACATGTTAGAAACAAGCAATAACTGTGTTTACACAACATTTGGATGTGAGGAACACTAATAATACAAGAAAAGCCTTTTAAAACACGGGTCCTAATATGGCAATGAAAAGTTGCCCGATGCGTTGCTTCCTGTTGAGCCTACCTGAGGAAGCAGAGCAGTTTCCTGAGCCGAGATTTGGCAGAAGCTTGCAAACTAGCCCTTATGTATCTGTGTATATCTGAAGATTGTTGTGTTGTTGTGTTGTTATTCTATGTTAAGTACACTGTGAGAGCCACGAAACCGGCATCAAATTCCATGTGCATGCAAACCTACATGGCCAATGAACCTGATTCTGGTTCAGATTCTGGTGAAATACAAGAGGATTATGGGAAATGTACCACTTGTATGTTGTTTCAGATAAGGTTAAGTCGGGGTTAAGTTTACTCACCTTACCAAGTCAGTCATACAGGAACCCACTATCATCACATCAAAAGTTGCTTCAGTCATAATCTGTACAAGAAAAAAAAAAAGTTATTTCCACATCCTTCCTCAAATCACAATTGTGACTACACATTTTACACGAGGTATTGCCGATTTGGCAGTCTAAATTCGGCCCTAACTTTGGTCCAAACCTTTCCACTGAAAACTTTTCTTCCTAAATGAGGACAAGGGACTAAACCAGTTCTGAAGCAAAACTAAGTCCCCAGGGGCATTTCAGGCAAAATATGTAAACTACTTTTCTAACAGCTTCCAGACAAGAATTCTCTTGATATTTTTTAGCACCCACATTAGCATGAGCTTGACTGAAACAAGCAAGAAGGTAAAAATAGAGCATTCATAGCTCGCTTATTTGGACAGGTTCCAATCTTAACAGGGGTGATTATTTCAATACTGCACCACGTGAACAGAACACAGCCCAGCAAAATCTTTAATTAATTCAATCCTCTGCTTGTATCAGAGCTAATGCTAGTGTGTTAATCTCTTCAAATCTCTTCCTAGGCAGAAGAAGACTTAGAAAGCCTGGCCGCTGGCTGTGGGATGGCTCAATTTTCTCTCCCACATCTTGCAGCATATTGTCTTCAGTCTCCAGGCATGAACAGCTCGCCTGGAAACCTCCCCGTTTCCACTGCAGTAGATTAAAATAAGATCTGCCATGTCCAACCACTCAAAGTGGCAGGGACCTCTCTCTTATTCACAAATTCAAACTCACTCGTAGAATTCGAGGCAGCATCGTCAGAGCTGACCATCCTGAAATTGCATTAGGGCTTGATGGCAAAAGGTGTCTGCACACCAGTCATGAGATAAGGTCTAACAAAAGGCTATACTATGGCTTGGGCTGAGCTTGTTATATGTAAGTCTATTTGTGTGAACTGAGGGATGGATGCATTACTGCGTGACATACAGCTTTGGCCATAAACTGCCAAAATGCTTGTTTATATTAAAATGATTTAGCCTGAACGCAAATCGATGCTTCTGACAATAGGCTAAACAACTTAGACTAAGCAGGAAGCAGACTTCAGAAAGAATATATTTTTAAAACCCTTTTTTTAGAATAAGGAAATAAGACATATTTCAGATATTTTTCTATGTCTCACTGAATTGTCTAACCTTGACTGGTTAGTGATTGTTATCATAAGAATATCAGCATTAATACTTAAAATTATTTTTGAAGTTGCAGATAATAACTATCATTATGCTGCTAGTACAGCACCCATCCTGACCACTAAATGTGCACACAGATATATATGATTTTTTCAAAATTTTTCTTGTCTATCTTAGATCCTTTACCTGGTTGTGAATACATCCAACCCCCCCACCAGTGTTTTAGTAGTATGGCCGTTTTGACACTTTTGGTCTTGTCTCAAACACGGAGCCAAATTTTGTCATTTCACTTGATCTTGATAGTGCTATTAATTTTATTTTTATTTTTATCAATTTTATATTTTCTATCATGTAAATTATTTCTGTCAGGGACCAAAACAAATAATCTTGACAAGTTGAGCGAATATCACAAGAGGCATTTTTGCAATCACATTTTTTTTTTGTCCCGCGGAATGTGTTCAGCTATATTTTCCTGCAAAAAAACCCAAAAAAACAAGGGGGGCATTATTAGTTCAAAAATATTCTCCCCTGTATTCTAGTACTCATTTGAAACATGCCATTAGCTTAAGTATCAACTTCGTTTTGCCTTCCCCTAATTCATCTTAGCTTGAGTCTGCCTGCAGCCTGACACATTGCTTTCCGTGCTGCATATAGCAAGGCTACAAAAAAATTTTGTTATTCAGAACAACTCAAAATGTGAGAGCAGGTACAAGCATAGTGTTGTCCATTTCAACAGGACACCTCACCGATGGTGGAACTGAACCTGCAGCTTTCATTATGTGACAGCTGCACTCACCACTAGGCCAGCCTGACACCCAGTAACTCCATTTGGGTTACAATTTGTTTTTGGCAAGGTAGTAATACAATGGTAATACAGTCAGCTCTATTGAAAAGTCACAACATCATCATTTTTATTTTTCACTGTGTAGAATGTTCTCTCTATTAAAGCTGAAGGTGGGTGAAATGTTTTTTGTTCAGCAGATACGGCTGCCATTGCAGTTGTACGGTTGAATTAATGCTTATCTATAGCTTATCTATGTGTTATCGGAACTTACTGTGAGCTCATTGGTACTCTTTCAGAACCGGAAGTTAAAATAAAATCCCACACATTTTTTTCTTTAGTCTGCTGCACTAGATATGAGCATAATTGAATGCTCAGCTGAAAATAGATAATACAGTTATTGTAATAAACCCAGGTGCACAGTAGGCAGGCAAAAATAATTAAAATGCCCCAATTATACAAATTGGCACCCCGTATCATTGGTGTCAAAGAGTACAACTCCAGCAGAAAACCAACAAGTCTGTTCTACAGCAGGACAGATTTTCTCATACTTTGAAGGATACAGGCAGACCTGTTCATCTGTCAATGTTGAATACTATTAGTGTGTTGTGGAGGTAGAATACAAACAGTGATATTGCAGGCAGCTAGCCTTGAAGCTTAAACTGCATTTCAGTTGTCATGCAGTAATACTAAGAGACGATTTTAGACTAATCATTCATAGTGATAGGACATAATTGCCTGGTGGCAAATAGCAGATGTGTTGCTGAATCAAACACTTAAAACAAAAGCTGAAAATTGAAAAAGCATCAGGCAAATAACAGAAATTACACAGCTATCCAACGAGAAACACTCTTAAAAGCTACCTCAACACTGCTTAGACGTAGTCATGTTTTCGGGGTTTACCTTGTTTACAATTTGCCTCTTGCAGAGTGAACGAGTCTGAGTCAAACTCCAGTAGACAGCGCTGGTCAAAGTGCATCCAGATTGACAGTTGCCTGACCTTAAAACTGCTGGACCCGCCGCTGTTATCGAATCGACGAATAAACGAAGATTTTGTTCTTATGGTTAGCATATTGTATACTGAAATGAACACAGAAAGTTCAATATGAGAAATATATCACAAAAATGGCTCCGGGGTTGAAATGTGTTATTATATCAACAGGCATAATTAATAGCTACCTATTGTAAGGTCCCTCAAACGGACCCAAACAGCAGATACCGGAAGTTTTGAAAGAATGAAGTAAACAGAGGAGTTAGCGCAGATATTCTCAAATTTCCAACTCTCGCAGGTAGACCAACGGCGGTCATTTGTTATACGTAAAGGAAAAAGGCAGGGTAATATCTAAGTCACCTTAACGCTAAAATGATTTCAATTTAATGTGCTCCTTAGTGGTAGACTAGCCATGGCTAGCATTAGCCGTTAGCAAGCTCATACAGCAAGACACCAGTAAATCACTTAACTCAGTACATCACATACATGCAATTGTTTAAAACATTTTTTAATCTAGCTTTTAATCAAAACCGCATCTATCCTTTAATTTGCACTACGTCTTGGTCATTTTTTACACCCACCCTCTTTTTGTGACATTCTCTTTTACTGTTATCTCACATGCTCTTGAATAGTTGTTAATTTTCAACTGATTCCAAAGAAATTTTAAACGTCCTTTTATATTTCTTTCCTGCTTGTGATTGTGTGCTTTCATTTGCATTTCATGTTTGAAAAGCGCTGTACAAATCCACTTTAATAATTTGATTATCACATGCTTTTTGTGCCTCACATAAAGGGTCCAATCTAGAAAGAAACAAATTAACAGACATCCAGAAACAAATTAAAATATTTTAGCCTAAATTGTGTAAGTTAATAAACTAAAATTCCTTGATTATTCTGAAATCTACACGTATTATGCTACTACGTGTTTAGTTTTATACTGTAGCAACAAAATCTGAATTAGGATAGTTTTTTACTGTCAGCAAAGTATTCACATAACCAGAAATTTGACTTGATGCATAGCTCATTCGAACACACAATTTAAGAAAATAATGATAAAAGGTAGAGGTAGTATAGATAGCATATGTCAAAAATAATATAAAGTAATATAAATGTGTGATTTGAGTTCTATGAATGTTGAAATGCTGAAGTGAAAATTTTCAATGTAACCAACTGGACAACGAGATTAAAACTAACACTTAAATATACATAAAGGCGTAACTTCATATTCAAGTACTGACACTATCTATACCCGTTATCCACAGATTCTTGAGTGTTAAAAATGAACAACATATCCCCTGAGGTTGCATTGCACCGTATCTCGCCAGAGCTGCGGCCCTTACTGTGCAGCGTGGTGCGGAATGGGCGTGTGGGGCTTGACTCAACAAACTGTCTCCGTGTCACAGATCTGAAGACAGGGTGAGTTACAGATTTATACTAGCAATTTTGCATTAGTGGTAATGTCAAACAATTCATGCAGATGCTTTGAGGTCTGGCGGCTTTCTAACATTAAGACAATTTAGTACTGTTGGAACAATATCAGGACTGATGTGTATGTGTGAGAGAAATGTTGAAATCTGGTAGTTAAAAATCAGATTTCATATCCATCTTGCCTGTAACTTTTTAGTCTTTCTAAGGCAAAATATACTCGCCAGTTTCATTTTGACATGTCATTGAAACAAATGCAGACATAGCATCATATATTGACGTTATTGACAATACACCAATATATTACACAGAAAATACCTTTCCACTCCATAACATTAACCCTAACCTCACCACAACCCAACCTTGACCCTAACCCTCACTTTAAAGAGAAACTTCACCAATGGTTTTTTGTATGACAGTCAGTGCTGATGAATAACATAGTTGATTGCGGCAGTAGAGTCCTCACCGTGTGCTATATTGATGGAGAAATCAACGTTTTCCTGCTCATAGTCTTTCCCACAGCGCTCACACATACCAGATGTTTTTGTGTGAAAGCCTCTGTATGTCGTCTGTAAAATCCTCTGTACTAATGTTGTGGGATGTCATTTACACCACTGGAAATGTAGCCTAGTTAAGAGAATGAGGATGTGTTTTTTGAAAAGTGCATTAAGAGTCAATTAGAGTATTTGAAACCCTGCTAGGCTGTAGTTTTTCCCAGCCACCAACTGGCATCATGATATGTCACTTGGCGGCTGAAAAAAAACTCCCTGCCACTCCAGAGATTTCGAAACAATCTGGAAGAACTGCAGGTGATTTCCATGTGCTATTCATTTCGCAGACAGACAGAGATAAGGTTGGAAATCTGTGAATTTTCCCTTCAATCACTGCCTAACCCAGTGTTTCCCAATCCAGTCATCAAGGGCCCTCTGCCACTGCAGATTTTGATTGTAACCTTGCATACGTAGGGTTACAATCAAAATATTGTACTTACTCTACCAACCAGCACTTAATTATGTCAGATTTGGCACACCTGGAATAATTAAATGCTATAATATGATTGGTTGAGTTAAGTACCAACAGCCCTATGTGTGCAGTGTTACAATCAAAATCTGCTGGACAAGGGATCCTTGAGGACTGGGTTGAGAAATATTGATCCAACTCCTATGTAATTAATGTTCAAAAATCAGGACGGAAGTTTCGCAGTGGAGTTTATGGTACACTTTCTGGACCTCTACAGATGCCAAAGGGCACCACCTGAATCAATATAGCAACATTTTGTCAATCACATCAATAGTATGATGCCATGGGAAGAGAATGTGTTGGGTGGATTATGTGTGTGCCAAACTTTTCATGATTCAGAATTACTATACTATTTTTTTTTTATCTAAGTAAGTTTTTTCATTACCAGGACTTTGTCTGGGTGTGTTGTTCCCTATAACGTGACACAGGATTTAAGCAAGTACAACTAAAATGAGTAAAATAAAATCAAAAGTAATAGAAAAAGTAAAAAGACCTTCACATTTCTGATAAGGTTCTGTCATACTGTGGACTACCAAGTGATTTATGTTTGCAAATGATTTAGACAACCTTTCGAGCGGTGGTTCTCAATCGAGTCCTCGAGGACTCCCACTACTGCTGGTTTTCTATTCTGCCAGGTAGTTAATTAAATTATATGCTGTGTGAGGCATTCCAGCCATTTAATCAAGATCTTTTTAGACATGTCAGAATAGGAAACCATTGTCACCAAGGGTCCCAGAGAACCTGATTGAGAGCCAATACTTTAGACTGGCAGATTTTGGTATGACGTGTGACATTACATATGTATTACAAAAACAAAGAAACATCTGTATTAAGGCTAAATCAATAGGACTATTCTGAGTTTGGATTAGGCACAAATGTATTCTAAGAGTTTTACATTAGTGTTACAATAGTAAATGAATAGCCTTAGTGTCATTTGGCCATGAAGCTCACTGTTTATCAGCAAGCCATATTACACTGTATTGATTGTGACTAACAGTTTTCTTAATTCGTGTTTGGTCCCATTTACTTCCATCCTAAGATGTACTTCTCTGACCCCTGGTCCCTGTTGCGATCGCTTCAAGCTTCACATCCCATATGCTGGAGAGACCCTGAAATGTAAGTAGGAAACATTAGATGTGTCCCTTGTGCCATTTTGCATCCCCATATTACCTTCAAAACGGACACAAATGGCAATTGTGACATCAAGCCAAAACAAAGGATTTTTCACTGTCTTTCAGACTTGCATAACCTTAATAATTTTCACCATAATACTAACGTCATTCAAATATAACTAAGGGTATGGTATTGGCCATTTGGGTTTGTGTGCTGATTAGAAATAGTTATGCTGACAAATCAGTATACCAACTTATCAACAAGCCAACAGGTTATACTAATAAATTATATACTAGCAAGTACACTACTAACATGTGCTGACAAACTATCACTCAGACAATGGAAAAACAGTGAGAAGACATTAGCCTATAACATAAAAGTGCACATGTAGATGTAAGTCTTAAAAAGTGATATTTGAAGACAAAATTGATTTTGCTTGCCTGAGCTCCTGGAGAAGGGCATTCCATCAAGAAGGTGCCCTGACCACAAAGTCCAGATCTCTTTTAAAGGTTCATTCTTCTTTTCTGGTATCCTAATTCAAAGTTAATTGCCCATGTTGAAGTTGGTCTGTTAATCTACCAGTTAGCATGTCAGGTAAGCCAGAGCTTTTTCGCTTGAGCTACATTGTGGTATATAAGGTACTGCATAGAATGCAGGCAGGAATTTTCATTGTAGTCATGGATGATGTTCTCAATGTGCTGTCTTTTGAGTAAAGAGTTGACTTATTTTGGGACAGATAGTGTAGCTGGCATGAGAAAAGTATACACTTTGCTCCAGACTTATGCTGTAAAAACTGTTGACAGTGTATGACAAACAGTCCGAAAGTAGCAGAGATGTATGAAAGAACCAGAGAGGCACCAGCCAAGGCACTCAACAATATCAATGACTCTGAATTCAGCCTAGTCACAAACACACGTTAGCCCCTCCAAGCTGTCGCTCACACTGGAAGCAGATCGTGCCACTGAGGAAATAAGAGCTGTGATTCTGAAGGAATGGAAACTGAGTAACAAGGGGTCCTACAAAGTCTCCATTCATTACTACTAGAACATTTGCCAGTCAGTATGTTTTCTTGCGACCCAAACCTCTGTATATTTAAGTGAAATAAGACTTTCGTCTTCCCATTGTTCACAACGGAGAGACAAATCATTTTCCAAAGCTTTATTCTCTTTCACTGGTTCATAAACTCTAATGGTAAATAAGATTACAATTGTATTTTGACAAAAGCCTCAGCCCCGTGTACAGTTTCATTTATTTTTTTCTTGCTGACCTAACTCTTCATCGTTCATACATGTGGATGATGTGTATATGCTGTACATCTCATAATATATTATAAAAAATTGTGTGTTTGTGTTTTGCATCTATATATATATATATATATATATGTATTATTTACTTGACTCACTGGATTATTTTGCTCGTTATTTGTTGAGCTCTTTCCCTACTGTGAGTGTTTCTTTTATATGTATAAAATCTGGTGACAGGCGTGGGCGCAAGTCCATAAATACTGGGACAGCACCCAGCGCTTTACCAGTGTCCCCATCCATAGGGTTAGTGGTTGTGTCAGGAAGGGCATTCGACACAAAATTTTGCCAAATCATTACGAGGATTGACAAGAACAGGAATGACATAGCGGATCATTCCAGGCCCCAGTCAACAACGACCGCTGTTGGTGCTGTGGAAACTATGCGTTGTAGGGGAACGTAGGAAAAGACAGAGGAAAGGAGGGGTACAAGTAAGACAGAAAAGAGAGAAGAGGTAACTGAAGGAAGACTTTAGAGTGGCCACACTTAATGTTGGGACAATGACAAGCAGAGGTAAAGAAATAGCAGACCTGATGGACAGGAGAAGAATACAAGTGATGTGTGTTCAGGACACAAAATGGAAAGGAAGCAAGGCAAGAGAGATCGGAGGATATTGTAATAATAATAAACTTTATTTATATCACACCTTTCTAAACAATGTTACAAGGTGCCTTATAAGATATGCTACCATGGTACAGACAGTAAAAGGAATGATGTGGGAATAATCCTAGACAGAGAGCTACAACAGAAAGTCATAGGAGGAAAGACAGACATTGTAACACTAATGTAGCAGGAATTGGATAGGCTGATTTGGATGGGGTTGGCTTTAGATGGGCATCTGGCAAATACAATAAGTTTGTATTTACCAAAGGTTGGTTGTGATGGAAGAAAGGGTGAATTTCAGGAGACAACTGGACAGTGTAATGGCAGGCATACCCGGGGATAAAAGAGTTGTTAATGGAGGAGACTTGAATGGACATGTAGAAGGAAATGGTAGCGATGAGGATGCCATGGGAAAATTCATTCGGGTTTGGAATGAGAAATGCAGGTGTTGAGTCAATAGTTGATTTTGCGGGTGTCCGGGTAGCGTAGTGGTCTATTCCATTGCCTACCAATACAGGGATCATCAGTTCGAATCCCCGTATTACCTCCGGGCCAATTGTGCCTGTAGGGCACAATTGGCTGTGTCTGCGGGTGAGAAGCTGGATGTGGGTATGTGTCCTGGTCACAGCACTAGTGCTTCCTCTGGTCGGTCGGGGCACCTGTTCAGGGGGGAGGGGGAACTGGGGGAATAGCGTGATCTTCCCATGCGCTACATCCCCCTGGTGAAACTCCTCGCTGTCAGGTAAAAAGAAGTGGCTGGCGACTCCATGTATTGGAGGAGGCATGTGGTAATCTGAAGCCCTCCCCGGATTGGCAGAGGGGGTGGAGCAGTGACTGGGATGGCTTGGAAGAGTGTGGTAATTGGCTGGGTACAGTTGGGGGGGAAAAGGGGGACCCCCCCCCCCCAAAAAGTTGATTTTGCTACAAGCAATGATATGGCTATAGTTAATACATATATCAAAAAGAGGGATGACCAGACAGCAACATACAAAAGTGGAGGCAGAACTATGCACATAGACTACATTTTATGCAGAAAGCGCCATTTGAGGGAAGCCGTAAACTGCAGACTAATACCAAGCGAGTGTGTGACCGCTGATCTGCCAGATAGCAAATTCAGAGTACAAAGGCCAACAGTGTAAAAGAGTCAATGGTGAAAGCTGAAAGAAGAACCTTGTTGAGAAAGCTTTGGGATGAAGATAAGAGAGCTGTTGGGAGATAGATTGCCACTAGATTGGGATACAACAACAGAAGGACTAAGGGAAGCGGGCAGGTGAGTGCTGAGAGAATCTCCAGGGGGGTAAAAAGAAGGGACAGGAATGTTGGTGGTGGGAGGAAGAAGTGCAGCACTTCATAAAGAAGAAAAGGTTAGCCAGAATAAAGCTGGAAGAAAAAAAAAACGAGAGAGAGCAGAACAAGAATGAATGCAAGGGAGCTAAGAAAGAAGCCAAGAGACCAGTTGCAAGGGCAAGAGCATACAAGGACCTGTGCAAAAGACTAGATGCAAAGAAAGGAGAGAAGGATATATATATATATATATATATATAGAGAGAGAGAGAGAGAGAGAGAGAGAGAGAGAGAGAGAGAGAGAGAGAGAGAGAGAGAGAGAATAGCCAAACAGAGGCTGAGCAAGCAGGGATTTGAACAAGTAAAACTGATCAAGGATGCAGATGGAAGAGCACCGACAAAAGATGAGGATATTTTACAGAGATGGGGGAATTATTTCAGGCACCTAATAAATAAAGAGAGTAACAGAGAAAGAAGGACAGATGAACCACCAAGGAATGAAGAGGATGTGGGAGAGATCAAAAGGGATGAGGTGATAAAAGTGTTGCAGTGAATGAAAAATGGAAAAGCTGTGGGACCGGGCAATATACCCATATACCAGCAGAAGTCTGGAAATACTTAGGTGATACTGGCATAGAGTTCCTGACTAGACTCTTCAGCTACATAATACAGACTGGGAAAATGCCAGATGAGTGGAGAAAGATTATATTGGTACCATTGTACAAGAATAAAGGTGATGCTCAAAGTTGCAACAACTACAGAGGGATAAAATTTAGGGATGCACTATGAAATCGGCATGTCACCTGTATCAGATAAGGCTTTAAAATGAAATATGAACATTGGCCCAAAATGCCGATATGACAGGCCAATAAGATGATGCTTTAATTATGCACACACGATGCGAACCGTTGACCAGGCATGAACATGGTGTGTCACATAGGTGGGGCACATAGGCGCCAATGATGTTTTTTGCCTGTGGTTACCCAAGTTAAGTGAATACCACCAAGGTGATGATTGTCACAAAATCACTTTTATTGTGCTTGCTTTAGTAATTACCATGATGTAGGCTTACTAGCGTGCTCTCATCTGTCAGTCGTAGACACAAACCACATTGAAATTCAAAACTGCTCTGCTACAAATTATAACAGGCTACATCATGCCAGCACACAGTCTTGTTTATTTATTTATTCATTTATTATTTTGATCGGCCTTCCCCAAGGGTGCTCAACCTTTTCGGTGGGTACTCGAGCACTGGAGCACCCATGGGATCGGTGCCTATGGTGGGGTGGAGCGTGAGGTCCTTTTACCCGCTACACCAACTACATCTGTGTTGCATGTGGTTGCATGCCAGCCTTGTTTTCTGAGAAGTTTTCTGAGGAGACTTCAAGTAAGCTACTTTGGAAAATGGGTAAGTTAAGTGACAAATGCTTTAACTGGTACTGAATTAATTAACTAAATCATTTTAACTACAGGATCATGGATACATATTGATTTGATTGATTTATTTTAATGTGCAATAATAAAAAAAGCCACAAGGTTGCCTCTGGTACAACAAGGTACTTATTTTAATAATTTTTAAACAGATTGTCCTGATGTTTTACAATGTTATATGTAGTTTTTATCTGTTGGAGGGTTGCGTAGCTGCGTGTAGGGAAAAAAAAAATAGACCAGCCATAAAGATCAGCAGCGGGGGGGGTGCAACTTCCGTGGTCAGTGTAGCAGCTTCAGTTTAGTCTACTACAAGAGAGACTTGATGTTCTATGTAATTAGGTGGGACAAAATATGTGCATAAATCATTATAGGCATCAGCAATTGGACAAAATGAGCTGGAAAATATCAAGCTATCGGCAACAATCCAATATTGTGCGTCCTTAATAAAATTGACTGGACATACAATGAAGTTATGGGACTCTCAATCACCCGTCCAATCATTCTTTTCATAATATGGGAGAGAGTGATTGAAGTGATACTTAGAAAGGAAATGACTATAGGGAAAGAACAATTTGGATTCATGCCTGGAAGAAGTACCACAAATGCGATATTTGCGCACAGGACCTTAGCGGAAAAATATATTGAAAGACGGAAAGAATTGCACTGCGTATTTATTGATTTGGAGAAGGCACATGACAGAGTGTGGAGAAATGTGGTATTGCCTGAGAGCGAAGGGGGTGGCAGAAAATTACATCAGCATAATTCAGGACATATACAGGGACTAACTGCTAGACTGCAGTTCAGTGTGCAGTGTGAACAAGCGAGTTTGAGGTAAAAGTAGGACCGCATCAAGGATCGGCGTTGAGCCCTTTCTTGTTTGTGATACTGATGGACAGCCTCACAGAACAGCTTAGGAAAAAGCCACCATGGAGCATGATGTTTGCTGATGACATCATGCTTGATAAATGAGGACAAGGAAAGGTTGGAGAGAGATCCTGAAGATTGGAGAGAAGCGCTAAAGATCAGAGGACTAAAGGTCAGCAGAACAAAGACCTGTGTATAAATAAGCAAGTAGAAAGTCCAGGATTGACCTTAGGAGGAGTAGATGTCCCAGAAGTTAATGAATTCAAGTACTTAGGATCAACAATACAGACAGAAGGCGGTGATGAGAAGGAAGTAAAGAAAAGGGTACAATCTGGGTGGAATTCATGGAGAAAGGTAACTGGACTACGTTGTGACAAAAGAATGCTGTTGAGGGTAAAGGGCAAGGTATACAAATCAGTAGTCAGGCCTTCCATACTTTATGGTATGGAAGAAGTGACAGCAACAGAGAGGCTAGAATCTACATTACAGGTAGCAGAGATGAAAATGCTGTGGTGGTCCTTGGGAGTGACTAGAAAAGACTGAAAGAGAAATTAAGAATTGAGAGCTACATTCAAGGTCAGAGAAATGAATGAGAAAGTGAAAGAGACAAGATTTAGCTGGTTTGGACATGTACAGAGAGGAGAGATAGACTACATGGGAAAGAAGGTACTGGGCATGGAAATACCTGGCAAAAGAAAAAGAGGAAGACCAAGTAAAAGATGGAGAGACCAGATGGAGGAGGACATGAGGAGGGTTGGACTGCAGGAGAGTGATGCGTCGGAAAAGCTATGAAGGGCAAATATCCCCTGTGGCAACCCCTGAGAAACGGAATGCGTCGAAAGAAGAAGATATATATAAAGCATTCCATCAGTTCTTATGATCAGTGATCGATGTAGCTATCCTGAGCGACGGCAACATCAGGAACTAAGAGCATAAGAAGCTAGAGAAATACCAAGGGCTGAAGTAGGAACTAGATTGGATGTGGAAGGTGAAATCCACAGTAGTCCCGGCGGTAATCGGAGCACTAGAGGCTGTGACCCCCAAACCGGGAGTGTGGCTCCAGCAGATTCCAGGAACAATATCTGAGGTCTCTCTAGGAGAGTGCAGTCCTAGGAACAGCTAAGATACTGCACAGAACCCTCAAACTCCCAGGCCTCTCGTAGAGGACCCGAGCATGAGGAAGACACGCCACTTGAAAAAGGCTGAGAGGGAGATATCTGCTCAATGGCCGAGAATGTTACAACTGTATTTGGCATTCTACAAACTGAATGGCTCCCAAATGAGACGTAACTCAGAAAAGAGTATTTTAGTAATTAATTTTTATGACAGAAGAACAATTTTTGGTCGATGTTCCTGATAGAGAAGATCCGCTTCTCTGCCAAAATAGGCCATTTTGTAGGATGGGAGGTGGGTGGGTTTACAACTGAATAACAGTTAAAAATCTCCAACACCAGATTTGAATATTCAATCTCAGAAATCCCTCATTCCATTAAAAAAAATGTCATGCTCTAGAGGTTGTTTCCATTTCATTCCAAAATGAGATGTCCACCACCATTTGAGGAAAAAAAAATCAGAGATATGCTTTGCTTGAGTAAATTGACCACTGGAACAGAATCAAAAACCACTGTGGAATATAACCAAAGCCAACAGGCATTTTGATGTCACTGTTTGTGCTGTGGAACAAAACATTTCCACAGAATGACCTATTTTGGAAGGAAGCTGATCTCTCCTCTATTTCTGAGAAGAAGAAAAATGATCACAATCTCTCACAAGGTCTGTCATGGCTCTTATCACATTTGAAGCAGCGAGAACTATGGAGAGAGCACATTTGTGATGAGTGGCTGACTTTTTGTAATGGTTAAATTTTTGTGAACTTTCTGAATAGGGAAAGACAGATTTATACACTGCAACGGTGCAAAGAATCCGTGTAACATCTGAACACGGTTAAACAAACTTAGAGGTTACACTTAACGTGTGTAAAGTATTTGCAGTGTAAGAATACAGTGCATTTTGTTAATTGGGCATCCATACACTACTTATTTTATCTAGATTTATCTGGATATTTTCCACTGTGATTCCTAGGATGCACCGTACAAAATAACCTTTCTTGAATGTTCTTGAACAGCACACAGTATTTATGACCCTTGTTGACGACCCTATGTTGTTTGGTACACTGAACATTACTTGAATGGTGTTGTCACTTGTGACTGGAGTCCCATATCTGAGACTTCCCGTTTCAGCTTGCCTCCAAAAAGGGCCGGTTGGCAACACCGCAAGATGTTGTGAGGTGATTATTATCTTAGCTGAGAATCATTTTAATTTGATGTTCCTGGAATTATCGTGACTCATGAGACCCCATTGTAAAATATGCATGCATAGTTAAGCACGCGCACACACTCACGTGCACACACACACATACACACAAAATGTTGTCAGTTTTCCATTATTTAATCTTTTGTTTTGACATAGGTGTTGATGTTGGTCAGTAATCCAGATAGAGGTTTACAACATTCAAACATACAGTAATTGGTGTGTCTACCAGGTGAGTTAAATGTGCAGTATTTTTGCAAGACTTTGACGGTCAGTGTAGCGATGCTTGTGGAATAAGTAAACTAGTCCAGCTGGTAGGCACAAGAATAATTTTTCTTCCAATGTCAACACATAAGTTTGTAGAATTACAGAATCAGAAGAATCCAGTGTTTTGTTCCCTTTATCTTTTCATATACTGTTCCACACATCTGTACTGAACAAGTTCTCCCAGCAGAGTCCATGCCGCCCACATAATCACCCACTTCAAAGCAAGATAAAGCATGGCAGCACGAGTTGGGTTTGCAAAATAAGTTTGACTGGCTGGTGACTTACTGACAAGTCATTTTAACAGACGTCTGTTCGTTTCAGCTTGCTTCCAAACGATATGAAAATAGAAGCTCGTGAATTTGCTGGCCTCAGTATGATCAACAAAATGAAAAAACAAAAAAGCTGTTGTTGGTGAAGCTATTTTTACTGTCAGGTCATGTATCAATCTTTGTCTTTAGCAAATGCTAACTGACATCTGCACAGAGATGCCAGTAAGACAAAAGAAACGGTGAGTGAAGTAGTTCATATCCAGGAGGACAAGTTGATTTTGCTTAAATCTTATCGAGACGACATAAGACATATGTCTTAAGATAGTTTATGCCTTGTTTTGAATAGTAAATTTCCCACTCATATTTTGTGAATTCATCTTAAAGATGTAGACTCGGTGATATGAGATTGGCTGTAAGCATAGTACAGAAAGAGAGAGAAAAAAAAGCCACTAGCAGTCTCTCTGAAGTTGTTTTACTAGTTGATGTACTTTCCTGTGCTTTGGCCTGAGGAAGAGTGTTTGTTTAGTCAAGGATGCAAGGCCTCGGGTTTCTGCCAGTGTCTGGACCTGCCTACCGATAGCGTGCAAGAGCATAACACTATGCACAGAGCTGTGCCCTATTAATGCAAGCCAAACTCCCCTCTGCTTCAGTGCTGCAGCTGGTATTGCCAGACAGCAATTTGTGGCCTTCATAGTTGTGTATGTTGATTTTTTTTCTTTTTTCTTTTTTGTCTAAACCTGAACATTTTTTCGCATCCTGACCAAAGACTTTCAAGAGGCAGGCTGTGTAGTTCATTGCATTTTTTTTCCATGTATGTATGGGTGTGGGTTTCATCATTGCTGTGCATTCGTTTGTTGGTCTTTAAGTGTGTATGACTGAAGCCGTGAGTCTTAGTCTATGCTCTGACTTGTGCAGAGGGGTGCAGTGCCAAGACTCATTTCCTTGCAGCTTCCCCCTGGGCAGAACCGTGCCAGGATATTAGACCCACTCAGCTTTGACTGACTTCCAGGCCTTTTGTACCAGATTTACAGTGCAGAGCACATCCTCTTCTTTCCTTGTTTGACACTTCTCCACTGGAAAAATACTGCCATATGTGTATGTTTGTGTCTCCTTGCTGTCCCTGGCACAATAATGGAAAAGCAGAACAGAACAGCCCAGTGAGACAGAAATAGAATTGTGTAACATAACATCTGAACATTGTGAACCAGCCTTGAATTCCCCACTATGTGATATGTGGTGTGTTATTTGGTCTCGGTCTGGCTCAGCCCTGCTGTTATTAGTACATTGTTTTAGCCTAACCTGCAAAACACAGCAATCTTGTGATGTAACCAATTCAGTGTTACAATCTGTTTCACTCTGTTTTGTTTTTATTGTTTTATCATTGCCTTATTATTATTTAACTCTTCCATCCTTCCATCTCATCCATGCTAAGCCATTAAAAAAAAATAGTGTAACTATCTTTACAAGACAGACCTGTTCAGCAGCTTTCTCAATGCAATGTCTCGGTGTAAATGTCAATTTTGCCTGTTACTGCAGGTACCTAAGGAAATATTTAGACTCCTTGGAGCCGAGTAAGTTTTAGTGCATGTGTTTAATTCAAATGTGCATCCATGGGAAAATAGGCAAACACAAAATAAAGGCTTAAGTACATGGTGGACTTTTTGTGCAACAACAAATATTTATAATTGATATTTTAGTGTAAAACCTGATCAGTAAAAGGTGGGTGGCATCTTTTCCCCAGTTCAAAGAAGACAGTGCTAAGGTCTGTTTGCATTTCTTTTTTCTTTTTTTTTTCTTGCAGGGGACATCATTTTTAACGCCAGGTATCCAGAACTACCACCAGATTTTATTTTTGGGGAGGATGCAGAGTTTCTCCCTGAACCCTCAGAACTTCCGGTGGGTAACTTTTAACCTACGACCATAATTCTGATATTATCTGACTTGCCTATCATAGTCTGCAGCAAAAACCGTTAAAATCATAATTCATCGCAGCCTGTCATGCAGAGAACTTGTTTAACATTTTGGGATGATTTTAACCCTGCTTTTTTTTTTAAGAATTATTTTAACCCTAATATAATTATAGAAAGGAAACTGGCCATATGGTTAATTTTTGTGATTTATCATATGATTTACCTTAACTTTTCTTGTTTTGATGTGAGTCTTTGGGATTTTAAATGTCAGAGAGATGCCTGAAATTGCCGATCACAACTACACTTACACCATTAGGAGGGAGTTGAAGTATTGCCACGTATACCCGTTCTAACAGCAAAGGGACACTCGGTTAAAGAGATGCAACCCCTTTGCATTTACAGTGGTAAATTGAGGGAAATGTTGCAATAATTCTCAGTTAGCCGTAAACATCGGGCCTCATTTATCAATCGTTCGTACGTATGTACAATTTTGTTTGGATTTTTTTTTAGCTCTCAAGATTCTCTGACAGTCAGAAGCAAAGCCTGATGGGTATTTATTTGTAATTCCTTCCCCCTAACATCTATTTCTACCTCTTGCAGCAAGCAATCACCCAGGCTTGCAAAGACATCAGTGTTAGCCAGCTGGTGTCTAAATTCAGGGGTTACCCGGGTTCTACACTGGTCTCTCAGACAAACTTCAGGGCTAAAAAATCCCATGGATGTGTAAGAACAAACTGGTACTGGTACATATGAACGACCAAGGCCCATTTTTACGACCCCCTTTTTTTTTTATCAGGAACTTTGATTATCTTCGAGATGTTTGCTAGACAGCTAGCCTAAGCATGTCTGTGGGAACTGGCTGGAAAAATGCCAATTGTTGTAACACTTCTGCCCAGCCACCCACCAATTACTGATAATAATCAAAGTCTGAATTATCTGGCACCTGCATGGTGGACAAGAAGTCACTAGCCGGTGTTATCAGACTGTGAGATTAAAGGTAATAATAGACTCCTTTCTATGGCATTTGCAAATAAATCCACCTGACTCTGGATAGAGCAAGTAAGGTTTGTGAACACGAGCGACATTTCCCCAGAGATTGAATACAGTCTAAAGTTTCATCAGGTGAACTTCTCCACTACTTTGGCAAAGAATGACTGGACTTTCCAAGGCTACTGGAAAAATAAGTTTAATCTCGGAGTGGAGTTTCTCTTTAACAGGAGAATTGCGTGACAGGATAGACAGACCTGAGTGTTTAGACTTTAGACTTCACAGATATCCTTGTCTGATGTGAGAATGACAGGTGCAAATTGGTTGTTGAGGGGCGATTGCACCAGTTGTTATTACGTCAAGAGGCAGTTTAGTAACTATAGTTAACATGAGGTTCCAAGTTACACATAACTTTAAAAAATTACTTATTATATCACTTGTCACAGTGCTTGCAGCACAAACATTGGGGAGAATGTAATGCTAAATTATAGCTAAATGTTTACATAATCCCTCATGCAAGAGAAATGCAGAAAGGACACAAAGTCTGAATGAAAATAAACATGCAGTGTACATGCCATTTATGATTGTTATTTTGATTTTTGATTTTGATATACTTAAATGATCCCCGTAGGGAAATTACCCTCTGCATTTAACCCATCCCAGCTGTGTAGCTAGGAGCAGTGGGCAGCCGCTGTGCAGCACTCGGGGACCAACTCCAGTTGGTCTTGCCATGCCTCGGTCAGGGGCACAGACAGCAGTATTAACCCTAACATGCATGTTTTTTGATGGTGGGGGAAACCGGAGCACCCGGAGAAAACCCACAGCAGGCACGGGGAGAACATGCAAACTCCACACAGAGGACGACCTGGGATGACCCCCAAGGTTAGATAACCCTGGGGTTCGAACCCAGGACCTTCTTGCTGTGAGGCGACAGCGCTAACCACTGCGCCACTGTGCCGCCATTATAGTTTTAAGGCAGACTTTTTTCTGTTCTGATCCCAAGTGTATTGTGCCTTTAACTCAGCTGAAATGCATGGTGACCATTGTGGTAGGACTCGATATCTTAGCTTAGCATGCAAGTGAATCAGTCTTTGCCCTTACTGCTCATGGTGCAACCTAAAAATTGAGCTGAAGGTAGTTGCTCATTCACTGGTGACAGGACTCCAACTTGGCACTTGAGCAAGGCAAATACACAGTTACATGTAGCTGGTGCAGCCTAGTCGAGTAGCCACAATACAAAATAAAGTTCAATTTTGCGTCAGTTTTTGACTCAAATGTAGCTACGGGCTAATGGACGAAGTCCCACTGTGTGTTATACTGCGTTTCTTTCGAAGATGGCACGACACTGTGAGGCTTTGGTATAATGCCATTGTTGTTGGTGCTATTAGACTACTACTGCTCGGTTGTCCACATTTCTATTTTTAAAGCGGTCTAGCACAGAGAAGTTAAATTCCCCTGCCAGTGTCAGAGTCTGGGAGACAGAAGGGGAGTATTGCTCACCGTCTCATAAATCCAGCTGTGCACATAAGGGGAAGTACCTCGGCTGAGCCAGCGCCTGGCAGCCCATCGTTTGTTTATTCTCTCGCTTATATTCCCTGTCTGTCTCTCTGCTTGTGCTTTCATAACCTCCCCCCTTTGTCTGTCTCCGTCTCTTTCTCTCTCCCTGAAATCCTCCTCTCCTATTCACACCTTTCTCCTGCAGATACCGTACACCCCCCCTCTTGCTTTTTGAAAAGCCGATAAATAACTTGGCAAAAATTCTTCAAGTATCCAACCGTATGTTTGTTAAGGCAGACCTGCAGACAAAACCCATTTCTGCTGGCAACGCTTCAACTTGTAAACTGTCGGCGGTGCTGGGAACCTTGAAAGACCCAAGATTAAACCGAAGAACCAGGTGTTTACAGAACAGTTCTCGAAGACCCTGCACAACAGTCAACTTTTGACCTTCCAGTAGAAAATAAGCTCTTCAGGTCCAAAATGATGGTCTTTTACTCTTTAGCATTTAGAAAGGCAGTCATACATCCTGACAGACATGCAAAAAAAAAACAACAAACAAATATGTATTTATGCCTCTCAATTCTGTCAACAAATCACAGTCAATAAAGCATTTTTAATTTGATCGCACTGTTAATATTTTCCAGGCAAAAAGCAGTAGTGTCTGGCCTTTTTATCCAATGGGGTAAACATTAGGCTAATTTTAGTACCTCTTTCAACTTCTAGTTGAATTCCTGATGTCTCAGCAACATGTTTCTCTTGTTTACTGCCAGCTAAGGCTATCATTAACCTTCTCTTTTTAGCCTTGTGTTTCATGTCCCTCCACTCACAAGGCTTCCAGCTTGCTTATAATCCATGTTTCTGTTTAGATGAAGACGTTTCTGCCCTGTTTTCAAATCAAACAAGAGGTTTTAACAAATGCCAAACAACTACACGATACCATCTCCAACCCATGACCCGCTATCCGTGGTGAAAACCGTGACATTCATGACAACATTTCGGCCCTAAGTATATTTGCTAGCTGTTAGTGGTGGGAAATATGTCTACTTGAATGTCCCAGCTACTAGACAACCTGCAACCAGTGTTTGGACAGAGGGGTAAATGTAAATGACTGCAGAGGAAACTCAAGCCCATCGATTATTAAGAAAGGTCTTTTCTGCTTTGAAACCACAAGGCATGAGTGGTGAAAGGATAAAAGAGACGGGTATTATATTCTGGCTAGACGATGAAAAGCCACATGCCCCGCAAATAACCCTTTTTTACAGTAGGGCATTTTCATGAGCCATGGAGTAAGAGCACATATTCCGCCACAAATGTGTTGAGAGGCTCAATGTCGCGTTGTTGCAGATGTTACCGAGTGCACTGGTGCAATTGGCAAGGGCAAATATAGGCTTAATGAGCATTCAAAGGCTTTGGGATTATTGAGAATTGGCCGCCGAGGCTATGTCCTAACCTCAGAGTACTTGGAAAGGAGCGTTGTAGCTTTGCCGTTAACTGCTCATTCATTTGAGCCACAGTAACTGGCCTCATAAATCTATTAAGCAGGCTCTCTGTCACGCGAGGCAACTGCCATGCTAATGGGTTTATTTTAAGGAAAGAGGGCGTCATTGTCCCACTCAACCTGAAAATGAATTCTAAATTGAGCAACGATAGCCCCTTTAATCGTCACTCAGCCACTCTGGCACATTTGAAAGTTGTTTGACCGAAGGATTTAATCGATTCCAATTGGCAGTTCCAGAGCAGTCCATCAAAGGGCAGTAAAACGAGGCAAGCCTGCTCAGACTGTACTGCGAGTTTTTGTGGAATATGTGACAGTGATTTTTTTTTAAAAATTTCCCATGGGAAACAAGAATTTCAGGAAAAAGTAAAGTAAATATATGTATATGTGGAGGGGAGGTTGTCTAGAGGTTGTTCCTGGTGCTGTGCTTGTGTGCATGTGCGTGCCTATTCTCGTGCAGTTACACGTGTGAGTAGGTGTGGTGTAGGTGGGGATTGGGGAGGGCGTGTTGTGTAAAGAGAAAGGGATATACTAATGCAACTGTCTCCAAGAAAGAGAACAGAACTGGCCATCTTGTTATTAACTACTAATTATGTTTTTGCCGTTGTTTGGTCGTCAGTTTTCCGCCTCACCCTGCCCCGATTCGCTCCCCGCTCATGGGCCCGGCTTGTTTCCAGCGGTTCTTTTATTCTTACTGATCTTTTTCACATGAATGTTAAATACTCAGCCCATGTGGCTTGACTTAACTTTACCATTGCTGTTATGGCTTAAAAATAGGACAAACGTTTCCACTGCTTCCTTTCCCGTTCAGAGTGCTGACGTTCCTCGGAAGATCATCACTGACCGTGCCATTGTTGGGGTTTTTTTTCGGTCGGTTGTTTTTTTTTTCATCTTCCCTGTTCAGTGTGAATGCCAACACACCAAGCTGTGGTTTGTAAAACAAGTTTTTGGTTATTAAAGAACTTGGCTCAAATAGAGGTGTGTGTGTGTGTGTGTGTGTGTGTGGGGGGGGGGGTTCAGTCGAGGGAAGTGTGCGGACAGACACATGTTTGCACACCCCGAGTTTATAACGGGAATACTTTTGGGAATGCCTACCCACGAGTTGCTGGGAAAATGGCAAGTCAAGGGAGGAGGGAAAGGACAGGGAGGGAGGGAGGGAGGGTGGAGTGCAACACTGCTTCTGTGTAAGCAGATGTACTGTTGCATCACCTCTGCGTTACTCTTTTTTTTTTCCTTTCAAAGGCTGATGACACATTAAGTGGGTTTACTCAGTGTTTCGCTGCACGTCTTTGTGTGAAATGTAAGGCACAGCGTGTGTATTGCGTGATCGCCTTCAAGAGTTTGATGTCGTGATCAAAAGTGGCAAACATCGGCGGCGTCTGTTTACAGGGCTAATGGTCTGTGTTGCGTGTGTTTTGCCTGCGGTGTCTGGAGATCTAGCTGCTCCCTAAAGACCCGTTGACCTGCTGACCCGTTGAGCTGTCTCCCACTCAGAAGAAACCCCACCTTGTGTTTGAATCCACATAAGACAGATCAAGGGAAACTTGCATGGGTCAGTTCCCCTTGAGCTGACATTCTCTGTAGTCTCCCACATCTGCAGGCATTGCACTGTGCAGCCTGATCGCAGTGCAATAAGACATCCGAGTTACTGGTATTGCCTCGCATTTGGGCACTGTTCCCAATAGGCACAGAAGTATGTGTAATAACAAAGGTTGAACACGTTGTTCATTTTCTATCTTGGGTAAGGGAGAACTGTGCGTGAGCCGAACGGCACATATGAGCAGTTATCTCCAGTTGCCCCCTCTCTTTCTCCTTACCTATTATAACCATTTGCCTGCCCTTCTATCCCCTTCTTTGTGCACAGCATATCATTTCTCTGGTCTAGACTTGTCCAGAGCTCCACTTAGGCCCTAAACAACGTTTTGGGAGTTTCCCCACTGTTTTATGTCTCTCTCAAAGTGTGTGTGTGTGTGCCTGTGCATATTTTCTTTTGTGTGTGTGTGTGTGTGTGTGTGTGTGTGTGTGTGTGTGTGTGTGTGTGTGTGTGTGTGTGTGAGAAACCGATGTCTTCATCTGGGTCTTCTCGGGCTCACCAGCTGCGGCATCAACATGTTGCCACTAATCCGTCCTGCACCACTTTGCCGTGTGGTGAAGAAGGAGGCTCAGTCGTGTTAAACTGGAAATTCCAGAATTTCGCTGCGCTGCATTCTGCAGAGGTAATTGAGGTTGGGCACCTGGTCAACCAGCATTTAAGCCTTAACTCTGTTTGCTTCATCTGTGTCATCTTGGGTCATTTAGACCAGTTCCCTGAGCAAGTTGTGAGACAAAGATGTTAGAGAAAAACAACAGCAGGAATCCTAAATGACAGAGAGAACTGACATGCCAGATAGATATGAGCTTTGCTTTAGCGAGCTCCAAAACAAAGCTGTTAGCTAATCGTTCACTCGTCCCTCTGAAGGCCTATTTAGACTGGTATGAATGAGTCTTGATGTGGCAAATGATAGTAGTCCTAACAACAGCCCACTTACCCCTCACTCCCCCACCCTAAATGCAATTTGGGAATTACCCATGACTTTGATATACATGCACTTTAAATCATTCAGGTGCTTAGAATTTTTTTTTTTTTACCCCAAGCCTCACAGTTTTCCTGCTGCTAGCTTTTCCATCACTAACAGAGGCGGAATAGAGGAATAATGTCCTTTAAAATGCATAGAAGATGACTTTCTTAATGTCACCCAGTATTTCTACCGGTTTTTAATGAGGGACTGGAGGCTGTGGAAGGCAAGTCAGTGTCGCAAGTGAATTTTGGCGACAACGGTGCGCCACAGATTGAAATGACAGGAATATTCAGTTGATTTGATAATGCCCCGGTAGTATTTCCATATTGTGCAAGAGAATGATCTAAAACACTCTTGGGTGTATCATGAGTGTTCATGATCCATTCAGCCATTCAGACTCAAATCCATTCTCCCAGTGTTTACCTTTGAATGAGTTTATTGGATATCAGTGGTGGGCACAGTGTTGATGATAATAGTTATGTTACTTACAATCAAAAGCTTATTCTCAACATTATCAGTTCTATTTCCACCATGTTTAATGCAACCCTATCTCTTCCCCCTTCTCATTACTAGCAAGCTTGTCTGTCTGCATGTCCCCCAGCTCCTACACTTCTGCTTAAAATATAGAAAATCAAGGATAAATTGTACTTTGTCAGAAGTGGCCATATGCTATGAAATTCTCAGTCATCAGCTCCCTCCTAATAACCCATCCCTGGCTCTTCTGCTAAAGAGTGTCTACAACTTACAGAATCAAAGAGGACATAAGCCAATTTGACTGCCTGTCTGAACAACTCACAAGCTAGCGTCATTATTTCAACATTCTGGCCGATTCCCACAAATTCCACAGATTTCACAGATGTCTGTCCTAAAATGGTTCATGCTTGACAATTAGACAAGGATGGCTCTGCACTAAAAATGTAACTGAGCTTATTGATTGGTGATGACAGGATTTCTAGTCGCACATGAACAGGAATTGCAAGAAGATCCAGCCTAACATCAGTCCAAACAGTGAAGAAGCTAACGTGGCTTGCTACGTTGAAAAAAAAAACAAGCCAATGAATCTGAAACATTTTCTTGAGTAGATTAAAAAAAATCGTCATTTTCTTCTTTCGGCAGCTCCCGTTAGGCGTTGCCACAGCGGATCATCTGTTTCCACCTCTTCCTGTCCTCTACATATTCCGCTGTTATGCCAACCACCTGCATGTCCTCCCTCACCACATCTATAAACCTCCTATTTGCCCGTCGTCTTTTCCTCTTGCCTGGCGGCTCCATATTCAGCATCCTTCTCCAAATATACCGAGTATTTCTCCTCCGCACATGTCCAAACCATCTCAATCTCACCTCTGGCTTTGTCTCCAACCCATCCAACCTGAGCTGTCCCGCTAATGTACTCATTCCTAATCCTGTCTTTCTTCATCACTCCCAATGAAAATCGTAGCACCTTCAACTCTGCCAGCTCCGCCTCCTGTCAGTGTCACCGTCTCCAAACCATCCAACATAGCTGGTCTCACTACCATCTGTGCACCTTCCCTTTAACTCTTGCTGATATCCTTCAATCACAAATCACTCCTGACACTCTTCTCCACCCACTCCACCCTGCCTGCACGATCGTCACCTCTCTTCTGCACTTCCCATTACTCTGAACAGTTGACCCCAAGTATTTAAACTCATCCACCTTCGCCACCTCTACTCCTTGCATCCTCACTGTTCCACTGTCTCCTCTCTTGTTCAGACATATGTATTCTGTCTTTCTCTTACTGATTTTCATTCCTCTTCTCTCCAGTGCATACCTCCACCTCTCCAGGCTCTCCTCAACCTGCTGCCTACTCTCACTACAAATCACAATGTCATCCGCGAACATCATAGTCCACGGAGACTTCTGCCAGAGGTGGAAAAACCTGGTCCAGAAAGTAAAAACCCTAACTGTGTCTTAACTCCGTCCATGTATTAAACCAGCTGATTTGGGATACTAGCCAGTGCAATCTGATGGTTTAGTACATGGATGGAGTAAAGACACAGTTAGGGTTTTTACTTTCTGGACCGGGTTTTTCCACCTCTGCGAGTCCTGCCTGATCTCATCCGTCAACCTGTCTATCACCATTGCAAACAAGAAAGGGCTCAGAGCCGATCCTTGATGTAATCCCACCTCCACCTTTAACCCATCCGTCACTCCTACCACACAACTCACCGCTGTCACACTGCCCTCATATACATATATATACTCTGCACCACTCTTGCATACTTCTCTGCCACTCCCGACTTCCTCATATAATACCACACCTTCTCTCTTGTCATATGCTTCCTCTAAATCCACAAAGACACATTGTAACTCGTTCTGGCCTTTTCTATACTTCTCAATCAACACTCTCAAAGTAAATATCGCATCTGCAGTGCTCTTTCGTGGAATGAAACCATACTGCTACTCGCTAATCATCACCTCAACCTCTTAATCTGCCTTCCACTACTCTTTCCCATAACTTCATGCTGTGGCTGATCAACTTTACACCTCTGTAGTTACTACAGCTCTGCACATCATCCTTATTCTTGAAAATCAGTATCAGCACACTTTTTCTCTACTCCTCAGGCATCCTCTCACTTTCCAAGATTATGTTAAACAATCTAGTTAAAAACTCCACTGTCAGGGCGTCCGGGTAGCATAACGGTCTATTCCGTTGCCTACCAACACGGGATCACCTATTCGAATCCCCATGTTACCTCTGGCTTGGTCGGGCGTCCCTACAGACACAATTGGCTGTGTCTGCCGGTGGGAAGCCGGATGTAGGTATGTGGCCTGGTCACTGCACTAGCGCCTCCTCTGGTCGGTCAGGGCACCTGTTTGGGGGGGAGGGGGAACTGGGGGGAATAGCGTGATCCTCCCACGTGCTACGTCCGCCTGGTGAAACTCCTCACTGTCAGGTGAAAAGAAGTGGCTGGTGACACCACATGTATTGGAGGAGGGATATGATAGTCTGCAGCCCTCCCCGGATTGGCAGAGGAGGTGGAGCAGCGACTGGGATGGCTCGAAGAGCGGGGTAATTGTCTGGGTGCAATTGGGGAGAAAAAAAAAAGGGGGGGGACTCCACTGCCATCTCACCTAAATATATCCATGCCTCCACAGGTATGTCATCTGGACTAACCTCCTTTCCACTCTTCATCCTCTTCCTAGCTGCCCTCACTTCATCCTTGCTAATCCACTGCACTTCCTGATTCACTGTCCCCACACCATCCAACCTTTCTTTCTCTAATTTTCTTCATTCATCAGCCTCTCAAAGTACTCCTTCCACCTTCTCGACACACTCTCCTCACTTGTCAGCACATTTCCATCTCTATCTTTCATCACCCTTATCTACTGCACATCCTTCGCAGCTCGGTCCCTCTGTTTAGCCACTTGGTGCAAGTCCTTTTCTCCTTCCTTAGTATCCAACCTCTCGTACAATTCACCATACGCCTTTTCCTTTGCCATCACCGCCTCGCTCTTCACCTTACGCCGTATCCCCTTATACTCCTGTCTACTTACTTCATCTCTCTGACTATCCCACTTCTTCTTCGCCAACCTCTTCCTCTGTATACTTTCCTGTACTTCCTCATTCCACCACCAAGTCTCCTTGTCTTTCTTCCTCTGTCCAAATAACACACCAACTACCTTCCTAGCTGTCTCCCTCACTATTACTGGTGTAGTTGGCCAGCCGTCCGGCAACTCTTCACTGTGGTAGTGAAGAGTTGCCGCTGAACTCCACACAACAGTCTTCGTTCTTCAACTTCCACCATTTGTTCCTTGGCTCTGCCTTCACTCGCTTCC
Organism: Lampris incognitus; assembly: GCF_029633865.1. Taxonomy (NCBI): domain Eukaryota; kingdom Metazoa; phylum Chordata; class Actinopteri; order Lampriformes; family Lampridae; genus Lampris; species Lampris incognitus. Next base: position 13,349,446 of record NC_079226.1, read on the forward strand.
TCTTCTTGATCTCCAAAGTCATCCGACAGACCACCATCTGATGCTGCCTAGCTACATTCTCTCCTGTAGCCATCTGGCAGTCTCCAGTCTAATTTCAGATTGAACCACCTGAATAAGATAATAGTCCACCTGTGTGCACCTTCTTCCACTCTTACACGTCACCCTTTGTCTGTTGTTGTACGTTGTCCATCTTGGGAGAGAGATCCCTCCTCTATTGCGCTCCTTGAGATTTCTTCCTATTTTTTTCTCCCTTAAAGGTTTTTTTTAGGAAGTTGTTCCTTATCCGATGCGAGGGTCTAAGGACAGGATGTTGTGTTGCTGTAAAGCCCCTTGAGGCAAATTTGTATGTAATTTGTGATATTGGGCTATACAAATAAAAATTGACTTGACTTGACTCTCTGTTCCCCCTTTTCTTGAACTATGTATTCTCCACAGCCATTTCCATTCTTTTTTTTTGCAAAATCCATTACCATCTGTCCTTCCAAATTCCTCTCTCTAACACCATACCTACCCATCACCTCCTCATCACCCGTTTCCTTCACCAGCATGCCCATTGAAGTCTGCTCCAATCACCACTCTCTCCTCCTTGGGTACACTCTCCACCACTTCATCCAACTCACTCCAGAATTCTTTCTCTTCCATCTCACACCCAACTTGTGGGGCATATGCGTAGACAACATTCATCATCACACTTCGATTTCCAGCTTCATACTCATCACTCTGTCTGCCACTCTCTTCACCTCTAACACACTCTTGACATACTCTTCCTTCAGGATTACTCCTACCCCATTTCTCCTCCCATCCACACCATGGTAGAAGAGTTTGAACCCACCTCAGATGCTGCTGGTCTTACTCCCCTTCCACCTGGTCTCTTGCACACACAGTATATCTACCTTCGTTCTCTCCATCATATCAGCCAGCTCGCTGTCTTTAACAGTCAGCGTGCCAACTTTCAAAATTCCGACTCTCACCTCCGTACTCCTACCCTTCCTCCTCTCCCACTGCCTCTGGACATGCTTTCCCCCTCTCCTTTTCCTTCGCCGAACAGTAGCATAGTTTTCGCCAGCACCCTACTGGCCAACAGTACTGTTGGTGGTTGTTGGTAACTCGGGCCTCGACCAATTCGATATGGAAATCTGATTTACGATCCACATATTTGATTTGACAAAGGTTTTATGCCGGATGCCCTTCCTGATGCAACCTTCCCCATTTTTTCTTTTTTGGATTTTCCCCCCTTTTTCTCCCCAATTGAATTTGGCCAGGGCAGCACAGTGGCACAGTGGTTAGTGCTGTCACCTCACAGTAAGAAGGTCCTGGGTTCAAACCCTGGGGTAGTCCAACCTCGGGGGTCGTCCTGTGTGGTGTTTGCATGTTCTCTCCGTGTCTGCGTGGGTTTCCTCTGGGTGCTCCGGTTTCCTCCCACAGTTCAAAGACATGCAGGTCAGGTGAATCAGCCATACTAAATTGTCCCCAGGTGTGAATGTGTGTGTGCGTGTGCGCGTGTGTGTGTGTGTGTGTGTGGGGGGGGGGCCTGTGATGGCCTGGCGGCCTGTCCAGGGTGTCTCTATGCCTGCCGCCCAGTGACTGCTGGGATAGGCTCCAGCATCCTGCGACCCTGAGAGCAGGATAAGCGGTTCGGATAATGGGTGGATGGATGGATGAATTTGGTCAACTACCCTGCTCTTCCGAGCCGTCCTGGTCACTGCTCCAGTGTACATTTTAACTTCTGGAGTGATCCTGAATTGCTGGTTCATCTAGAATAGAGTAAGTACCATCTTTCATGCTTAACAAGTTGCTATTAGTCTTATTCCAGCTGCTTGAGTATTAGTCCTTTTCTCTAGAGATCTGCTGCTGGTTCCTAGTAGGAACTAGTGGGATCTTATTCTAGCTGTAGCTGTCTTATTCTAGCTGTAGCTGTTTTTCACCTAGTGTGTCCTTAAATAGTTCTTGTTGCCTAGCTGTTTTGACTTAGTTATCCTTTTAGCTTATAAATATATTCCTCGGTAACTTGCTGTTTGCAGTTTTAATAGTTATGTGGGAGGTTTGATAGAATTTTACATAAGTGACCAGTTTCTGGGCAATAGGCCTATTTTCAGTGTACCTCTTTGGCCAATTGGGTGTTAAGTGGCCAGGGTGTGGCCTGCACTCCTGGCAGACAATTAGCAATCAGTGTTGTTTAAATCACTGCTGCTAGCCGAGAGCAAACAGGTCTAGGTTGAATGAGGGCTAGAGTGAACAAAGGCAAGCGCGACTCTTTCAAGCCAAAATTTTGTCAAGCAAGGACTGCTCTTTTTAGATCCGGTCAGTCATCTGTATTTTGTGTACCTATATAGACTATGTGTTTCCTTCGCATTCCTGTCCTTTCCTCTTCCCAGGGCTGGCATAGACATTGGGTCACTCCTAGGCGCTGTGACCCTACCAATCTCATCTATCCCACTCTCTCTACTCACATTGAGCAAGTGGTGACGGGAGGGCTCTGGAATTGCCAGTCTGCGGTGCCGAAAGCTGAGTTTATCTCAGGCTACGCATCCTTGTTCTCCCTCAACTTTCTTGCTCTAACTGAGATCTGGCTCATGCCAGAAAACACTACCACACCCGCAGCTCTGTCAGATTTGTACTCTTTTTCTCACACTCCCAGAGCTGGGAGGTGAGGTGGTGGTACTGGCCTGCTAATCTCCCTGAAATGGCAATACTCTCTTGTTTCCATTCCACAATTTTCTCCGCCCTCTTTTGAATTTCATGCTGTTACTGTCTCTTAGCCAGTCAAACTCACCATTGTGGTTGTGTACTACCCACCAGGCCCCATTGGTGAGTTTCTGGAGGAGCTTGACACACTTGTCTCGCACTTCCCTGTTGACGACTCTGCACTTATCCTTCTCAGTGACTTAAGCATCCACACTGAAGCTAGATCCTCTTCTCTCTTTCCTCTCCTCCTTTGACCTTCACCTCTCAGCCTCTCCTCCTACCCACAGGGCCGGCAACCAGCTGGACCTTATCTTTACTAGACACTGTCCTATTTCCAATCTCTCTGTTACTCCCCTCCAGCTCTCTGACCACTATTTCATGTCCTACTCTCTCTGCACCCCCCTCAGCCCCTCCCCCTACCCATATGGTTTTCACCCGTAGACACCTCCGCTCTCTCTCCGTCACTGATCTTTCTTCCTCTGTTACATCTATCCTCCCTACACCTGAATCTTTCTCTCTCCTACCCCCTGACACTGCTACTGATTGTCTTCTCTCTACCCTCTCCTCTTCTCTGGACAATCTCTGTCCCCTCACCTCCAGGCCTGCATGCCCAACTCCACCTGCCCCTTGGCTGTCCAACTCAGTACGTACTGACAGATGGCGCCTAAGAGTGGCAGAGCGCAAATGGAGAAAAGGCAAACTCCCAGAGGACCTTCTCAACTTCCAATCTCTTCTTTCCACTTTCTCCTCCTCCCTTTCTGCTGCTAAGGCTGCCTTCTATCGCTCCAAAATCCTGTCCTCTGCCTCTAATCCTAAGAAACTCTCTGAAACCTTCTCTACACTTCTTCAACCCCCACCTCCTCCTCTTACTTCCTCCCTTCTCCCTGATTACTTTAACTTCTTTGACAAGAAGGTAAACGACATCAGATCCTCCTTTTCTCACCACCCGTTTAGTGCTCCTTGCGCTAGCCCACCCTCTGCACCCTCCCTCACCTCTCCACGTCCCACCCTATCCCACCTCGCTCCCCTCTCCCCTGACGAGGTCCTCAACCTCATCACATCCAATCGCCCCACCACATGCTCCCTTGACCCGGTCCCCTCCCCTCTTCTTCAGTCTATAGCACCTGAACTCCTTCCCTTTTTAACCCACCTCATCAACACCCCCCTCCAGGCAGGATGCTTTCCATCTGCCTTCAAGATTGCTAGAGTCACCCCCCTTCTTAAGAAACCATCACTTAACCCCTCTGACATCAAAAACTACAGACCGGTTTCCCTTCTACCCTTTCCATCCAAAACTTTCAAATGCGCTGTCTTTAACCAACTTTCTTTGTACCCCCACCAGAACAACCTCCTGGACCCCAACGTGTCTGGGTTCAAGGTGGGTCACTCGACAGAGACAGCCCTCCTTGCAGTGACAGAATCGCTGCACTCTGCGAGAGCAAACTCTCTCTCCTCTGTCCTGATACTCTTGGACCTGTCAGCTGCGTTCGACACAGTGAACCACCAGATCCTCTTCTCTACCTTGGGGGCTGGGTGTCACAGGCTCTGCACTCTCAATGTTTGCATCCTACCTGACAGGTTGCTCCTACCAGGTGACATGGAGAGGATCTGTGTCGGAGCCTTGCAGACTGACTACAGGCGTTCCACAAGGTTCAGTTCTGGGTCCTCTCCTTGTCTCCCTGTACACGACATCCCTGGGTTCTGTTATTCGCTCACATGACTTCTCTTACCATTGTTATGCCGATGACACCCAGCTGATCTTGTCCTTTCCTCCCTCTGACACACAAGTAGAGAGAGACATGCATTGCTGCGTGCTTGACTGGCATCTCGGAGTGGATGGCGACACACCACTTGAAGCTCAATCTGGACAAGACAGAGCTGATTTTCTGCCCGGGGAACGGTTGCCTGCACCGAGACCTGGCCATCACCATTGACAACACTGTGGTGACGCCAACTCGGACTGCGAGGAATCTGGGTGTGATCCTGGACGACCAACTGTCATTTGCTGAAAACGTTGCATCGGTTGCTCGCTCCTGCACATTTCTCCTCTATAACATCAGGAGGATTCGCCCATTCCTCAGCGACGAGACGGCACAGGTGATCATCCAGGCTCTGGTCATCTCCTGGCTGGACTATGGCAACTCCCTCCTTGCTGGCGTCCCGGTGTCAGCCATCAGACCTCTGGAGCTTATTCAGAAAGCTGCAGCTTGTCTGGTGTTCAACCACCCTAAGTTCTCCCACACAACTCCCCTTCTCATGTCCCTACACTGGCTCCCAGTAGCTGCTTGCATCCAGTTTAAGACTCTGGTGCTAGCTTACAGGGCAGTGAAAGGAACAGCTCCTTCCTATCTCCAGGCCATGGTCAAGCCCTACACCCCTGCCCGACCACTTCACTCTGCTGCCTCGGGATGCTTGGTTGCCCTGTCACGCAGAGGCCCCTGCTGCCAATCGACCCAGTCATGGCTCTTTTCTGTCCTGGCCCCACAGTGGTGGAATGAACTCCCCACTGATGTCAGGACAGCGGAGTCGCTGCCCATCTTCGGCGCAGGTTGAAAACTCGCCTCTTCAAGAACTACTACCCAGTTACCTGCTCTTAGCACTTATTGTATTCACTCATTTTAAAAAAAAAATCTCATGCTTTTACTTTAGCACTGGTTTTGCTCTTAGATGCTTGTTTAGAGAGAAGATGCACTTATGACCTCTGATGACTAGTAGTTCTCCTGATTCCCTACGTTAAATGCACTTATTGTAAGTCACTTTGGATAAAAGCGTTGGCTAAATGACTGTAATGTAATGTAATGCTCCACCCTCTCTGCCGATCCGGGGAGGGCTGCAGACTACCACATGCCTCCTCTGATACATGTGGAGTTGCCAGCCGCTTCTTTTCACCTGAGAGTGAGGAGTTTCGCCAGGGGGATGTAGCATGTGGGAGGATTACGGTGTTCCCCCTCTTCCCTGAACAGGCGCCCCAACCGACCAGAGGCGCTTGTGCAGCGACAAGGACACATACCCACATCCGGCTTCTCACCGACAGATACAGCCAATTGCAATTGGCTGTATCTGCCGGTGAGAAGGACGCCCGACCAAGCTGTATGTAACACGGGGATTCGAACTGGCGATGCCCATTTTGGTAGGCAACAGATTAGACTGCTACGCAACGCGGACGCCCATAACCCTCCCCATTTACCTGGGCTTTGGACCGGCACTATGAACGCACTGCCTTCTGCATCCCCAGTGGCTGGGTTGAATGGATTAATAAATGCTAAACAATTATTAATTTAGAAAAAAAATAAGACATGCAGAAAAAACAGTAGGCATTTGACCAACTGTTTTTTGTGCATGTCTTGTTTTTTTGGTTTTTTTTTTGGTTTTACATTTTTAAATTCTCTGCTGTTCCTTGACGCTGTAAATTCAGCTGTCATTGGGTATTGGTGGTTATTGCAGACATCTGGTCATAAATATAAAACGTGTTTCATAATTATAACGTAGCCAAGATCACTCCGAGAGTCATTCCAGCGCGGTTGAGACTGAATCCGTGAACACCTCACACTGTCAGATAATCTTTGCTGACTCTTGGTCCCGACAAAGACTGACCCAGATTTCCAGGATAGGCAAATCTGGAGTAAATCGGCCTAATTACCCTCCTTTGTGTCATCGTATTAAGTGAAGCTGCTACCAGTATAGCATCTGACTGTTCCCTTCTGATATTGCTTTTTGATAGTTACATCACAGCTAGCCCCCCCCCCTCCCCCCCTTTCTCCCCAATTGTACTTGGCCAATTACCTTACTCTTCACATCCGGCTTCCCACCCACAGACACGGCCAATTGTGTCTGTAGAGACGCCTGACCAAGCCAGAGGTAACATGGGGATTCGAACCGCTGACCCCCGTGTTGGTAGGCAACAGAATAGACCGCTACGCTACCCGGGCGCCATCACCGCTAGTTTTTAGGTCAGTTAGGGCTAGAGCCCAGCAGTTTTTCATCGCCCTGCTTTCCTGTTTTTCTGAGTTGTTTTTTTTTTCTTTTCTTCTTTTTTGCAGTTGCATAAAGTCAGGATCTGTTATAGGTGATTACTCGCTTATTTTCCCACACGTATGAATTGAGGACTCCTCGGGGAGGCTACGATCTTGGACAATGAGTAACTGTGCATAATTTGGATACCTTACCGACTCCCACTGAGAAAATGTAGCGTAAAGTGAATCCAAGTTTTCTCTGCTTTGAGGAAAGAAAACATTCCCGTATTTTAATTACTCCCCGTAAATCCTGAATGCCAGGCATTGAGCACTTCCTATTTGCCAGTCCAGCTCGTCCCCTGTTACTTCTAGTAACAATGGACCTCAGATGGCCCATAAAAAAGGTAATGTTGACCTGGGTACCAAGTGTACCAAGTGTTGTTCCCTCTTCCTTCCTCGTTTAGGGAATAATGGATTCCAGCTTTTATTAGCATTTATTATTGGCAAGGCTCACTGACAGGTCTGGGAATGATATTAGTTAGACAAGCTATTGTTTGCTGACAGAGATGGCCCAGTAAGGGGCTTCGGCAATTCCCAAACACCGTCTCATAGGTGGCGGTAATCTGTTGTGCCAAGACCAAGTGGGGATGCAGTGGTGTTGGGCTAACACTTGGCACTGAACCACATCAAAAGCAGTTAGAAAAGTGCTTATTTCCGTCAACAAGTTCTTCCGTGTTGGACACGAGCTGCATGGTTCACCTCGGTGAGACACTGCGGGCTGAGAATGCCAACTGTCTTAAACACATGACAAGAGCAATTTAGTGTGATCTTAGACTTGGCATTCTCCGGGGGCGAAACAGGGCGTGAGCCTACACTTGAATTAGAGACTAGCAGAGATTAACTTAATACTCGGGAGTTTTTTAATTCCTCTTGCACTTTTAAGTCTGCCGCGATTTATTGGATCAGGTTTCCAGTATCTATAAAAATCACATTAACGACGTAGAAACAAATATCTTCTGTTGGCATGTATAATTATCTTGCGTTTTCACATGCCAGCCTCTCTGTCGCTGGCCTAAGATAATTATTGGATCGAAGATGGCGCAGACGGATGGCACAGGAAGACATGAATCTGTCAACTTGGGTCGCTTCAGATTGAGGGCGCCCAATTTAGGTGCACATCTTGTTCTTAAAGGGGGGGGGGGAATTCAGTTTTTATTAGTTTTTCACGGTTCTTGATTATTCACTCTGCTTTTTTAGACCCACCTCATTTTGTAGTTCAGTACGTAGCACACCGTGCCATTATGTTATTCAAATTAATTTAGGTTGGGACTATGAAATATCCGGCAGACAGAGATCTTCATCATCTCAGCCGTAATCCAGCTGTACGTGCGGAGTGGTGACCTCTTTATTAATATAAAAAAACTCCATTATCCTTTCCCAGCGATCACTTTGACAGTCGACGGCAAGTTTTTTAGATAAGTAAAGTTTAAAATTAAATGTACTCAGCCAGATGAATAATTCTGAACTTTCATTTAACCCGTGTTTGGTATCAACTGAAAATAATCGAAGGAAGTCTGTTGCTGTCGGGGTCTCCGGAGCTTATTTGACCACGTGTTATGTGACCTTCCCCCGAATTTGAAAGAGAAACTAAACAATGACAAATGTCCCTGGAAATACTTGTAAAGGAGATGTGATGAAGGAAATCAGTTGAACGTCATAGGGTTTTGAACTGTTTTAGTGGGGGGGGGGTGTATTATATAATACTTAACGACCCGACATTGATTTGTCGACTTTTTTTTGTGTGGTTTTTTTCCCCTTTTCTCCACAGTTGTACTCCCGATCCCGGTCGCTGCCCCACCCCCTCTGCCAATCCGGGGAGGGCTGCAGACTACCACATGCCTCCTCCGATACATGTGGAGTCACCAGCCGCTTCCTTTCGCCTGACAGTGAGGAGTTTCACCGGGGGGTTGTAGCGCGTGGGAGGATCACGCTATTCCCCCCCAGTTCCCCCTCCCCCCCGAACGGGCGCCCCGACCAACCAGAGGAGGCGCTAGTGCGGCGACCAGGACACATACCCACATCCGGCTTCCCACCCACAGACACAGCCGATTGTGTCTGTAGGGACGCCCAACCAAGCCGGAGATAACACGGGGATTCGAACTGGTGATCCCCGTGTTGGTAGGCAACGGAATAGACCACCGTGCCACCCGGATGCCCCGATTTGTCGACCTTTTTTGAGCTTCACATTGGATTGGACACTTTAAACCACTGAATTGATCCCCACGTTTTTGAATCCAACGAAATGCTGCTGTAAAGTTGATGTTAAATCAAATCGCAACATGGTTTGGTAATATGATTATGAAATGCTTCCTTTATGTACAGGTGTCCTATTTTCGGACTCGGAAGGTATCGGTGCTCTATCTCAAAGGGGTAGTCGGGGTTTATCAAAAGCCACATACAGGATTAATAATTTGACACACTTTGACATAATAACGGGATTATGAAGTCCAAAATGGAGACGGGGAATATCGGTGAAGGCTGTGATAAGGCCTGTACGTGTAACCCCCTGTGGAGAAATGACAGAAGTGTTTCATCCACACACCATGATCATCTTCGGTGCGTATCGGGGTTTTTTTTTTTTTTTTTTTTTTGGTTCTTGGACCTCCTCCAGTTCTTTCAAAGGTCTCCAACAGCCAAAATTGTTTCCTGGTCTCCATCTATTTCATCTTTCATCCACTGATGTTTCAAATTTGTGCAGCATTTTCCATAGAAGTTGGCTTAGTCAAATAAATAAATAAACAGATGGGGAAATAAAACAGAAAATAACACATCCCATAAATGATGGGGCGGCGGCGGGGGGGGGGGGTGGGTGGGTGACAAGCGCTTACTTTGCGCATAGATTTATTTTGGCACACAGCTTTCATCAGAGCATATCAAATCAATTCAGGTCAGAATCTGCACACACACACACACACACACAGAGATGCACGCTGCAGTACATACGCACATTGCTTTTTGCCTCAACGCTCTTCATGGAAGATAGGTTATCCTCGACCGTCTCACCCCCTCTCTCACAAAGCATCTTTGACCAGGGTTTTGCTGCCAGATTCAAGGTCAGCTGTGCAAAGTCAAAACGGTCGGTAAAATACAAGACTTTTTGTGTTTCAGAACGAGATATGTCCACAACACTGACTGGCTTATGAGCTAAATGTGTGTATTAGAATATATAGATCGTAACATTGTATGATAATTCCAGTTTTGGTCGTCATCATAACGCATCAGTAAACTGATAACTGCACTGGGATCAACAGACGGTGTACAGACGTACATTCTTCTGGCCTTGGCCTAGTTGTGTGAGTGCAACAGCTCAACGCTCTTTCTTTTTTTTTCACTCTCATCGTCCACATCTGATCCCTCACCTCCTCCTCTCCCTTTCCTTCTCCTCAGTGGTGTTCCAGTGATCCTCTATGTCACAGTCCTGACACAGCACTTCCTCAGTCTCTCCTCGGTTTCAGCTCAGTCCTGCCCCGGGGCAGCAAACTGCCTCTTTTGGACAATGCCCGTCCTTGTTTGCATCGCCCCCTCGTTTCGGGAATCCCGGCATTGCTGGTAACCACTGGTGGATCAGGATGATGAGGTCACCAGCTCTGTATAGCCGGCTCCTTGCCCTTGCCCCCCCACCCCACCCCCCTCCCTTGGCGATGGGCGGGTGGGGGTGATTCGCTGCAAAAACAATGGAAGGCTTTCTCCACTGGGCTGATTATGGACCGCCAGACAGACAAAGGCAGACAGACAGGCGGGCATACAAGTTAATTCAAGTCAAAGATGTGTCCTGTGCTGCTCCACCTTAATGTGATGGGTGGGGGTGAGGTTTAATGGGTATATCATTTGCCCGCACCTCTGATTCCACCCCCTTACCTCACATTTAACAGCCAAAATGGCTCCACATTTAATGAGTTTCCCTGCACAGTTATACTGACGTGTGGTTAGTTGACTAAACTGCAGACGGGGACAACGCAATGCAGGGATAAAACAACATTTTAAAACAGTTACCCATAAAGCACACCTACACGTTAGCAACGTGGTGATATCATCACTGGGCAGTTTGAGTGCGCTGACCATTTCATTTGTATTCATTTGTGAGCATGACTCACTTTCACTTTTTGTGGGCTCAGAGGCAGCTTAAGCCTGCATCCTCCTCCTCTCTTAAAACTGTTGTAGCTCATTTTATCTCCACTTCTGCCACCCTCGTACTCTTCGTAACACAGCTGTCAGCGGAACAGAACGACACTGACTCCTGTTTGTGATTTCAGGAAAACGAACTGCTAGCACCGTCCCAAGTGTCATCTCGGAAGGATTCCTTCAGTAGCACACAAATGTGTTCGATGCAGCAAGCAAAGTCCACACAGTGCAGCCAGACTCACGAAGTGGGTTGTGTTTGTCATCGTTGTATCGACTTGCACGCCGTACCTCTTCACGGCGGCACTCCTGCACGCCATGCGGGCAGCACTCATTCTCAAGAGCTCAGCCGTGTGTTGTGTCTTTATTAGACCTGACACGTTTCCCGCAATTTGTGTTTGCAGTGTCACTCGCATTAAAAATGGACGTTTTATTCCTCTTGCATCGGCGGGCGAGCTCGCCTTCCTGAGAGGAGCGACTCCCCTGCCCGGTGGAACCAAGTCAGTCGACGAGAACATTTGGTTGGCGCTGCTTACTGACACATGACAGGTGGTTTGCGTGTGATTGTGGTTTCACACAGTTGATTTACATACCTGTTGCAGGTCTCAGTCAGCGGGGTCAGCGTTGTGTAGCGCCGGCTATGTAAATGAGGCTTGTGGGAGGCAAGCCGGCATCGCCGCGGACCGTTTACACGGGCGAGCGCTGCTGCACAGGCAGCTGAAATTCTTTTCACAAACACGGCCGTAATTGTTTTCAACCGCCGCATGTTATCGGCGGCAAAGAAACACCCTTTGACGTCTGGCCAAACTACTCAGCCACTACGAGAGAGAGCGCGCACACGCACACACACACACACACACACACACACACACACACACACACACACACACACACACACACATCTCTGGGTGTTGTGTGCTTTTCCAGTTTCCAAGAGGCTGTGCTTCCTCTCTCAAAAAAAATAAAATATTTTTTCTTAAAACCAAGTCTTAAGTTATGGCACCAGACTGTTTTACGTACTGTTTACTGTGGCACACGACTCAAAAAAAGGTAAATGATGGGAAGTGGTTTTTACCAACATACAACTCTGGATTGCAGCAGGATTTCCTCTGGCACAAGTATTTTCCTCCGCTTTGATGGGAATGCGGGAAGTGTGTTTGGTTTTGGCCATTACCCTGACAAACATCTTTTTTCATGTTGCAGGCAGAGTATTTCTCACCCGTTGGTGTGCTTTTTACCCATTCTGTGCTCGTGTTTAACTTCCCATCAGTGTTTGATTCCCCCCGATTAAGTCTTTACTGTTGGCACTAAAACTCACATAACACTCAAACCGGTTTGTCAAACTTGCCAAGTGGGAGAAGTTCACTGTCTAGCCAGATGATGAATTATGACCTTTATGAGATGTCTCTCTCAGCCCCCCCGTCATTTAACGGGCCCTTTTCTTGGTGTCTTTCCCAGCATTTGGTCCGGTGGGACACCGGCGACTCGGAGTGCTTGCTTCAGCTGGTGAAGGAGCTCATCCAGCAGTACCACCAGTACCAGTGCCAGCGTCTGCAGGAGAGCTCCAGGCTGCTGTTCGAGTACGACAGCTTGCTGGATGACCCCAACTACGGCCACAACATGGAGATCTACGCTGGACGCAAGAACAGCTGGGTGGGCATCCCTGTCATGTCTGTTTTTTATTCATCTTATTTTTTTAATTTGTGCTCGTCCCTTTCTTTTTATATTGTTCTACATCCATTTTCTGTCCTTAAAGAAGGAATTTCCTCTAGTACAGCATTTGTACTACAATCCTGAAGTTTCACATGCAAACAAATGGACGTTTTTGGTACTTTCTACTGCTGGGGTATTTTAGAAACAAACAGGTTCACAAATGTCCAAATCATAAATGCTATTGTAGTTGCTCATTTTTTTTAATGGTTACTGTTGGGTAGAAGTTACAAGAAGGTGTTATCCAGTACGATTACCATCTCCCACTGTTGACCGCTTGAATCACCCAGTCTTTATGTACAATCTACCAAAGATGCACTTTCAACTGAGAAAGAATGTGAAATTCATTTTTCACTAAATACAGATTGCACACTCAGCAGCAATTTCTAGTCACTGACACACAGGCGTGCATGTAACCCAGTGTTTTGTGGCTGATGAGGTCAAAGTACAAGGATATAACAAGATTGCATGATTTTTGGGGGCGTCCGGGTGGCGTGGCGGTCTATTCCATTGCCTGCTGACACGGGGATCGCTGGTTCAAATCCCCGTGTTACCTCCAGCTCGGTCGGGCATCCCTACAGACACAATTGGCCGTGTCTGCGGGTGGGAAGCCGGATGCGGGTATGTGTCCTGGTCATTGCACCAGCGCCTCTTCTGGTCGGTCGAGGAGCCTATTCGGTGGGTGGGAGGGAATAGCGTGAGCCTCCCACGTGCTACATCCCCCTGGTGAAACTCCTCACTGTCGGGTGAAAAGAAGCGGCTGGCGATTCCACATGTATTGGAGGAGGCATGTGGTAGTCTGCAGCCCTCCCCGGATCGGCAGAGGGGGTGGAGCAGCAACCGGGATGGCTCGGAAGAGTGGGGTAATTGGCTGGATACAATTGAGGAGAAACCCCCCCCCCCCCAAAAAAAAAGATTGTATGATTTTTAGGGCCAATAGCAGATCCCTGTGATGAAGATGAGCACTCTTTTTTTTAACTGTTGCTTTATGGTTGAGTTGTGCGTTGTGATGAAATGGTTTATTCTTAAGTCTCATGTATGTTGGTGTATGCATGTGCTGCCTGCATGTCTCCACAGTTGTTTTTGTGTGTATATACTGTACACTGTTAAAGATTTTTACATCATAGTTTGAAACGTTCTTCTCTTAACCTCTTGAATCCCAGACAGGAGAATTTTCAGCACGTTTCCTCCTTAAGCTCCCAGTGGACTTCAGCAACATCCCCGTCTATCTCCTGAAGGTAAGTGATCAAACACCCATCCCCCCCATCCTGTGCACAGGTTAAATCATACCCAGTCCACACATTGTCAATCTCAAATACTGTCTATAGGGAGGTTGTGTCTCGTGACTTGCAGTGTCTTCAGTACTTTGTTAAAATAACATTTATGTGCTCATGCATGCTGTGTATGGTAATGATAGTAAATAAGGCTTAGTGAAATTAGCTATAAGCCTGTGTGTGTATGTGTTTGTGTGTGTGTGTGCACTTGCCTGCCTGAGCAGACTCTGGTCTTGGGGGCTGCAAGTTGACTAATCAGCAGCCCGTCACTCTGGATCTGCTCTGAGCCGCGTGGTGTCTGCAGGCTGCTTAGACCAATCTCTCTCTCTCTCTCTCTCTCTCTCTCTCTCGCTCTCTCTCTCTCTCTCTCTCTCTCTCTCTCTCTCTCTCTCTCTCTCTCTCTCTCTCTCTCTCTCTCTCTCTCTCTCTCCTCTCTCCCTCTCCCTCCTTCCCTCCTTCTTTCTCTGTCTACCTCATGTCAAGAGAATGCTTACCTCTCTCTCTCTCTCTCTCTCTCTCTCTCTCTCTCTCTCTCTCTCTCTCTCTCTCTCTCTCTCTCTCTCTCTCTCTCTCTCTCTTTCTCCCCATCGTTGCACTCCCATCCCCCCCTACCTCTGTGTCCCTCACTCCCTCCCTCCATCCTTCACTGTCTGTATGCTCGAGGCCCCGGCTCTCTGGCCTTTTCCAGCCTGGCCCCTGTTTGTGAGAGATAATGATGGTAAACATAAGGAAAACAGCAGCCCTCATCAGCCTCGCAGCCCTTCGTCCCCGTGTCTCTCAGTGCTGGAACTCCGAGACTAGTCTTCTTTGTGTGTCCTTTGAGTGGACTTGGCTAAAGTCAAAGCATTAACGTTGGTTATCCCCAAACATCTTTTTGGAAGCACATCTTCAAGAAAGAAAATATCTATCAGGAGCATTTCATAAAATGAGCATGCTGTCATACATATAGTGAATAGCCTGGAAGTTTGTTACCAACTTTTAAAAACTGTCAATGAAATGTAACCGGAGCTTTTTTTCCTTAAAGATATTACTAGAAAAGAGCATCTTGGATTAGGAAGTGCATTCCTACCACCCTGATCATATGATGCCCATTGTTTCCCACACAAACAGACACACAGAGGCATGTACACACACTGTTTTACTGTATTCATCAAATAGGGTGTAGAAAGTCACCATGGGATGACCGGAGAATGAGGAAGATCATGTCTTCACGCAGAGGCCAGTAACAAATATGGACCCCATTCACCCACACGTTACAGAGAAATGGCATTACACAGCGCAGACTTGGTACTCTGACCATAAATGAACTGCGCTTCAAACTAGTGACCTGAACAGAAGCAGTGCAATTGTTTCAATCAGTGTTTCTGCGGTCTTGAATCTGTTGTTGGGGTCTCCTGCACGGTTGCTCAGTAAATCATGTTATACTGAATATACAGCAAACACAATGCAATTAATTCACTCTCGCTTTACTGTCAAAACCACTTTTCAGCTTATAAATTCGATTATAAACTCCCAACGTCACAAGTTTAGACAGTTAGAAGGCCTGGCCTGACCTATATGGCGTTTCGTTCATCGCAGAAGGAGCTTTGGGGCCACACACGCTTGTTGAATTGTTCCTTCTTCATCGACGTGTTTACCATTGTTTTATGGATGACTTTTTCTATTGTCTATACCCTGGGAGTTCACATACTTGACTTCATCAGCTTGCCTGATGGCTTTTACAAGGTCTCCCCCGACATTCAAGCGGCGCCATCGAGCGCCATTAAAAGCAAAACAAAACAAGACAGAGGAAGTGTCAGATCTTTTTATTAACGCCATGGTCTTGATTTGCATACCCTCGAGTGATCTGCTGTGCACTAAAACATTATTAAGGGGGCATCTGGGTGGCGTGGCGGTCTATTCCGTTGCCTACCAACACGGGGATTGCCAGTTCGAATCCCCGTGTTACCTTGGGATCGGTTGGGCGTCCCTACAGACACAATTGGCCGTGTCTGTGGGTGGGAATCCAGATGTGGGTATGTGTCCTGGTTGCTGCACTAGCACCTCCTCTGGTCAGTCGGGACGCCTGTCTGGGGGGGTGGGGGGAATAGCGGGATCCTCCCATGCGCTACGTCCCCCTGGTGAAACTCGTCACTGTCAGGTGAAAACAAGCGGCTGGTGACTCCACATGTATCGGAGGAGGTATGTGGTAGCCTGCAGCCCTCCCCGGCTCGGCAGAGGGGGTGGAGCAGCAACCGGGACAACTTGGAAGAGTGGGATGATTGGCCAAGTCTAACTGGGGAGAAAAGGGGGGGGAAATCCAAACCCCCCCAAAAAAATTATTAATAAACTAATCTGAAAGTGACTCATTTTAGGTGAAGAAATTAATAACCATATCTCTATTGTATGACAGAACCATGCCCTGACAAACAGAAGGGGTGAAGGATCGCTCAGTGGTATTTTGCCATCCAAGGACAAGTCATTAGCCAGGTAAATTGGGGTCAGGCTGTGGGCTGTGATTTGGATCATCCCACCGCCGCTGAAACCCCGATCGAAATCCTTGAAACGTCCTTGCATCAGGATTGGCTTGGCGTTAAAGAGCACATGTGCTCAGACTGTGGCAGCTCCACACTGTGTAGCTTCTGCCAGTGGATGCAGCACTGTGGAGGACGAGCATCACCTGGAGCGAAGCATCCATGTGGTCTGAGCTTTCTACTGTGGACGTGTTTACCTTCCCATGCTGACTGCCTGGCCTCAGGGAGGGAGAGAGGTTTTTTTTCTCTCTCTGCCTCCCCCCCTTTTTTTCTTCTTTAATCCAGACCCATAACAATCTGGGCAGCCTGTCATAGTCAAAAATGAAAGAGCAGGAAGTGAAATGAAAGGAGAGATGCGGCAAAGATAGTGAGGAGCTTGCAGATGGATGTTGGCAGTTCTTCTTCCCCCTTAAAGGGCACATGGACCTCTTGGGCCCGTGTTATTGTCTCATCTTTCGTAATACCTTGACCTCTGTGTCGTCTCTTGCTGGAAGTTGCTTTTCTGCTCGTAGCCACTCATCTCGTGTCGACCTTTGACCTCCCCTTGCCATATTTTGCTCTAGTGTATTTGTGCATGTCAGCGAGGCGTTTTTGGGGGTTGCAGTTAAGTGCTGCTTATTCTCTGGTGTCTAGTCAGTATATGTTTATTGCTGGTTTGTGATGATATTTAGAATGCAGCGGGAGACATCCAGCCATCCAGTCATTATCCAAACTGCTTTTTCTTAATTATAAAATATTAAAAAATTGAAAATTTATTTTTGGCCAGGCTTAAATTCAACAGAAGTCCCCTATTTCTATAATTTTGTGATGTATAGACTAACAAGTGCTAGTGTTGCAGCACACTCCTGAGATCGGCACACGTTTTCCCTGTGACCTTTTGCGTCAAGTGACATCCCGAATGTTCATGTGTACAGTGCCGGGGTCATGTTGCCATCTTATCAGTCAGTCCTGCGAGAGCGTACATGTGCAGTGGCGGCTTGCCTCTAAATGTCACATCAGCCAGCCCTCCGCAGTGATCAGCGATGCCACATTCGTGACTGAGCCCTCTTGCTCTTGCTTCACTTGAGCTGCGTTTCCTCCCGCAAGCGCTGACCCATGTCTGCAGCGCCAAAGCGATTGGAAGGGGACACGGCGGTCTCAGTCTATGTGTCCCCGTGGGAAAACCCGAAGCGGCCATCTTTGATCTGTTAGGGCGGGTCGGGCGATGCAAGTTTGCGGGTGAACTGAGCGGCATTGCCTGGTATGACAGGAGTGCGGTGCAATTCATGGATGAGGGAGTAACGGGTGCCGTATGCTAGACTATGGCTCAGTGTCACTTGCCAATCCCATCACGTGTCGGCCGCTGTTGTGAACAGTCAGTCACCAGAAAGAATTGATAAAACTTCATTCTTCATGTAGTTACAATGTCACGTCACAAAAGACCATTAGGTGTTGGACAACTTACCCAGGGTTTATCAGTACCTGCTGTACCCTTTATCCTTCCATCCTCCTTCAGTGCCCAGCCACCGGTAGGTAGCCCACTCCCCCAGGTCAACCTTCCTCCTTCAAGTGCCTGCAGTGAGCCCCGGGCCTCGCCGCCTTGTCTTTACAAGCCCTGTATGCCTCAGTAAGAGCGCTTGGACCTAATTATTTTTACTCTAATTATTTTTGGTCCTGTGTAACCCCCCACCCACCCTCTCCCAATCCCACCCCCACCTCCTTTTCTTCCCCCAATCTAACCTCTGAATCTCCACAAGAAGCAGCTGACAGAGAAGGATCAGGGTGAAGCAGGCCCTCAGGGTTGCATCCTGTCTTTCCTAGCTTCATTTACTCCATGGCATTACTGAAATGATTATTTGTGCATCATTGTTTATTTCCTGTCTCATCTCTCTCTCTCTCTCTTTCCCCCAAACACTTATGCTTGGACTAGTTTCTAGATCAGCTTGATTTCACTTCTCTGAGAAGGACAAACCCCCACTGAAATAAATGAAGAAAAATCAAAAATTTTATTCCTTAAAAAAAAAAGAAGAAAAAATTGGTCCCTTATTTCAGAAAAAATTGTTTCGTACTCGACATGACATTGATGCCCCAACATCCTGGTCATCAATGAAAATTAAAGTCTTGGGTGTACCGCTGACTAAATTAACTTGTTCACTTAATGATAACTAAGTTGTAGGCCTTGACTTCTTTTTTATTGAAATACTTCCCACTCTTTTACAAATGGAAAATGCTGCAAATTTGGCCTCAATAGAGGAGAGATGACCTGAAGCTCCCTCCCAGATGATCACGATGATCTGAAAACGTGATTTTCTTGCGATGCATTCCTCTTGGTGGTCTTTAACAATGGCACCGCATTCCACTTCAGTAGCGGGAGGATGGAGGGAACAGCATGCCCAGCAAGGAAACCACTGGCGTGGAGGACACATTGAGGGTTATCTGGGAAGGGGAGGTTCAGGGAAAGGCAAGCTATCTGCAACCTGTGCAGAGGTATTAGAGGAGGTGGTAGAGTCTCAAGTTTTGACATGTGTCAAATCCTAACCATTGTTAAGTTGTATTAAGTCATACATGCTAGCTCCTCGTGCATGTTTATACAACTCACAGGTAGTGCTGGGTGATATGGAAAATATTACCGTACTAATCATGGGGGATTTTAAACGATATCAATATGTATATCACAATATTTGCTTACATGTCCAAAAATACTATGTTGAGGAATCCAATTGAGGTTTATCACATTGAACTGTTTTGGTAATGTAAAGTATAATTTAAGGGGCGTCCGGGTGGCGTGGTGGTCTGTTCCGTTGCCTACCAACACAGGGATCGGCGGTTCGAATCCTGTGTTACCTCCAGCTTGGTCAGGCGTCCCTACAGACACAATTGGCCGTGTCTGCGGTTGGGAAGCCGGATGTGGGTATGTGTCCTGGTTTCTGCACTAGCGCCTCCTCTGGTTGGTTGGGGCGCCTGTTTGGATGGGAGGGGGAATGGGGGGGGGGTTGGGTTAGTGTGATCCTCCCACGCGCTACGTCCCCCTTGTGAAACTCCTCACTTTCAGGTGAAAAGAAACGGCTGGCGACTCCACATGTATCAGAGGAGGCCCCGGCTCGGCAGAGGGGGTGGAGCAGAGCTCGGGATGGCTCGGAAGAGTGAGGTAATTGGCCGGATACAATTGGGGAGAAAAAGGGGGTAACCCCCCCCCTCCCAAAAAAAAGTATAATTTCAAACCAAAACAGTTTTCAAATAATACTGAACATATTTCAGACTTAATTTTGTGATACATTTTAGTCTAAGATTCTTGTCACCAGTAATTTCACCAGGGGGACATAGTGTGTGGGAGGATCGCGCTATTCCCCCCAGTTCCCCCTCCCCCCTGAACAGATGCCGCCGACCGACCAGAGGAGACACTAGTGCAGCAACCAGGACACACATCCACATCCGGCTTCCCAACTGCAGACACGGGCAATTGTGTCTGTAGGGACACCCAACCAAGCCGGTGGCAACACGGGGATTCAAACCGGCAATCCCTGTGTTGGTAGACTGCCACACCGCCCGAACACCCCCCCCCCCCATCCCCTGCCCAGTCATCAGTAATGTAGAAGCCAAAATTTCATATCACAGTATGACAATATCTGAATTTTGTCCCGATACAATACCATTTAGAGATGATAAATAATAATATTGAATTATCGTCTCACGCCATGTCCAGGGTCCATGCTTCTTCTAGAGTCTAGAGAGTCTAGACTCTCATAACCTTAGATGAAACTTTGAACAGGAAGTCAAATAAAGTACAGGGATTCATTTTTTTAACATTGAAACTGCAGACGGAATATTGAGAATAAAATGTGATGCCAGTATCAAAGCTACGAAAAGGAAACTCATTTCTTTAGTGGATGCCAAAGGAGTCTTACCCTCGAGGATTCTTGTAGTTAAACACGAGTTGTGTTGAAAATTAGAATAACTTGAATAATGTGCCTCTATGTGGCCTCTCGGTACCATTTTTCGAAGATGCATCTTACATCTCCACTGAACCAATACCCGAGAGATATACATACGTAGTAGTGTTACATTTCTATACACCTTATTTTTACATGCATCTGTACGTTTCCATCAGTGAATTGCCCAAGGGCACACAGCATTGCGGTATTTATAAAGTCATTTCAACGTTCAACCTCGTCAGAGCTCCTACGTCTCGAGCACACTGGATATTTTTTCTGCCTATAGATGTAGTTTTCAGGAAACATGAAAAGAATCTGCTGGAGACTTTATAACCATTTTGAAACGGTAAATTGCTTCTTCGCTCACGGCACGAGGTCATATTCTGATTAATTCAGAGGGCTGATTAAGTAGGCGTCCCTTATTCAGATCAATTGATTTTACCTACCCACTCATAACCTCTTCTCCGTTTCTTTATTGGATGATATCCTGAGTCTCTTCGAGGGTTTCGGGAACAGGGAAAGGTCTGTATTTGCAGAAAGTCATTGCCAAGTGATGACTTCAGTCAAAACAAATGTTGGAGTTGATAAAAACCAAAGTATGGAGTCTTGGAGTGGCCATAGAAAAGTAAAGTGCACACAAAATATTAATTCGCATTAAGCTTTTATCCAGTGTATAAAACATGTGCTACATTATTTTCACAAGATGTACACAGGAAGTGAGCTCTAAAAAACCCAGTGCAAGAATGTCCCCCACCCCTCCCTCTGATGAGAGTTGAAATTACTACACATGCACTGACACAAATCAAAGCAAGCTTTAGTTTAGCCAACTACTCATAGTATTTAGGTTACGATAGATAGATATTATTTAATTGAGCTTTATTTTAGTATGGAGATTTAGGATTATTTCCCACAATCTTGTGACTCCACAACACTTGCAACACAGGGTGTCGTAAGCAAGAGAGGTCTGACAAAGTTAAGTGCTAATGGTTTTTCACCATTTTCTGTATGTTCACGTGGAGGATTTAATTAAACTTATCGTTGATTAGAGTTTATTAGCACTCAAATTAAGCTTATTTTTAATAGTTTATGCATGTCCTTCAAACTAATTTCCTGAAGGTCGTCATTTTTTCTGGAACATATTGACACCTAAGGTGATCCTGTTAATTACAGTGATGACCACTCCAAATCTCAGAAATCTGTTCAAAATGAAGCAATGTCGCCATCACTGTTGGCATTGGTTCCTCCACCTCTGCTTAACAAAAGAATAATTGAAGTGTAGTTTTAACTAACTTTTGGTTTTAACACCTTCCGCCCAATGGCTGCGAGGATAGGCTCCAGCATCCCGCGACCCTAATTGGGATAAGCAGCTTGGAAAATGGATGGATGGTTTTAACCATCAGTGTTGTAGTATATCTATTAATAAAGGTCTTGTACGAGCTTGGTCTCCCAAATCTGCTGTTGAGTCCCAGCAACTTTGATCTTCCCTTGAAATTTGCTGCTACATAGCTTCTTCCTCCACATGTAGCTGCAGTGGTAAAGATATAGTTTATGGCAGTACCATGGAGTGTCTGGACAGGCTGTATCACAGTACAGTTTGGCAACCTGACTGCTCAGGACTGCAGACTGCTGCAAAAAAGGACTTTAAAGACAGCAGCAGAAATCATTGGCATGGAACTACCACATCTTCATAATATTTACACCACTCGCTGCAAAAGGAGAGCCCAAAACATAATCAAGCACACCACCCACCCTGCTCGTGTTCTGTTCTCCCTCCTTCCATCTAGAAAACATTACCAAAGCATCAAATCACACACCGCTCACCCGTCTCAGTAATAGTTTCTTTCCCAGACGCAGTCAGGTTGCTGAACAGCTGACACACCCATATGCACCTTATATTGTTGTGTTATTGTGTACTGTATATTGTGTATATAATGTATGAATTCATTGTGTACACGGTCTGTTTTTTTTTTGGGGGGGGGGGTGGCATATCCTTTTGTCCTTGCTTGCCTTGTGTTAAGGCAGAGAGAGCCAGAGCACAAAAAATGTCATTGTATTCTAAATACATATGACAACAAAGTTAAACTTGAAATTGAACTAATGTACCACATAGTTTTTCCTGGCAAAGTTCTACCCAAAGTAATCTTTAACTTGAACACAAAAGACTTCATAATTTGGATATGCTATTGTCTTACATACACCAGTGACTAAAAGTATCAAAAAGGTACATTTGCATGCATGCCATCTGCAGGATTTTTAGCTTTAATGCAAACTGAGCATGGATTTTATATTTTGAGCTCATATTTGAGATTTTATGTGTGCAGTATATGTGTAATTTTCTTATAGGATGGTCACTCCCAAACTCAAGTATTATTCAGTTGAATCATGACATTGATAAAGGCTCATTCAGTCATGATGCCTCTCAATAATACACAAGAATTTATGTTTGTGTCTAATAGCAAATTACCATCTGCCTTTTTCAGCATCATTCGACCCACCTTTAGCAATAGGACCACCCTTAACACTAACCAAGTGTGTCTGTTCCTGGAGCTGTCTTCAGTCTCTGTACTCAACATACAGGGGGCAGTACTATAGGCAGAAACATGGTTGCGCTATGGGTTCCCCAGTTTCACCTATTGTTGCCTACTTATGTATGGAGGAAGTCAAGTCAATTTCATTTGTATAGCCCAATATCACAAATTACAAATTCGCCTCAGTGAGCTTTACAGCAATACAATATCCTGTCCTTAGACCCTCGCATCAGATAAGGAACAACTCCCTAAAAAAAACCTTTAGGGAGAAAAAATAGGAAGAAACCTCAGGGAGAGCAACAGAGGAGGGATCTCTCTCCCAAGATGGACAGATGTGCCATGGATGTTGTGTATACAGAATAAAACACAATTTACAGAGTACAACACTGAAAGAGGTGGTGCGGTGGTTAGCGCGGTCGCCTCACAGCAAGAAGGGTCCTGGGTTCAAGCCCCGGGATAGCCCTGCCTTGGGGGGGGGGGGGGGTTGTCCCGGGTCGTCCCGGGTCGTCCTCTGTGTGGAGTCTGCATGTTCTCCCCGTGTCTGCATGGGTTTCCTCCGGGTGCTCCGGTTTCCTCCCACAGTCCAAAGACATGTAGGTCAGGCGAATCGGCCGTACTAAATTGCCCGTAGGTATGAATGTGTGTGTGTGTGTGTGTGTGTGTGTGTGTGTGTGTGTGTGTGTGTGTGTATCTATATGTTGGCCCTGTGTGATGACGTGGCGGCCTGTCCAGGGTGTCTCCCCGCCTGCTGCCCAATGACTGCTGGGATAGGCTCCAGCATCCCCGTGAACCTGAAAGCAAGGTAAGCAGTTCGGATAATGGATGGATGGAACACTGAAAGAGGATAACAGAATTATAATGGACGTATAAGATATATGAAGACTATGATGAGGAGGATGCCAAACTATATGAAGAATATGATGAGGAAGATGCCAATCTAGACACCAAACAGTGTCCAGCCACCACTGCAACAGTCCAGATCCTGAGCCACCTGACCACCATCACATGTAGACCTGACAGGAGGACAGACTCCACATGCACACAGAAGAGACTTGCATCACACCATTAACATACATGGGAGAAGAGACAAGAAAAAAACATCACAGTGAGAGAAGGATACAACATTGAAACAGGATAACAAAATTATATGGATTTATAAGATATATAAAAATGTAATGAGGGGGATGCCAAGCAGTGTCCAGGTGGTGACCACCATCACCATGGAGACCTGGGAGGAGGACAGACTACACGTGCATACGGGAGAGACTCACATCACACCATTCACATACACAGGAGAAGAGAAAGGTGAAGACATCATTGAGAGAGAAAAGACGTGAGAGAAAAGAACAGTTTGCAATAGTCAATAATCTATACGCTATAATCTCGTCAGCAGAATAGTGTTTGGTAAATTCATTGAGACAGAAACCGACCTGCCATGCAGTACAGGTTGTGAAGTACTCAATTTAAAGGCAACTAATTGTAGGTTAAGGCAAAAAGGAGATTTAAGTTTGAATTTAAAGGATTCAACAGACTTTGATTATCTGATGGCAGCAGGCAGGTTATTCCACAAGAATGGGGCCTGATAGGAAAAGGCCCTGACACCAGCTGAATTCTTTTTAACTTTGGGTACACACAAGAGCTCTGTATTTTGAGAGTAGAGCGCTCGAGATGGAATGTACGGTTTAAGGAGATCAGACAGGTAAGATGGAGCAAGCCTATTTAGGATTTTATAAGTGAGCAGAAGCACCTTGAAGTCTGATCTAACGTGGATAGGATGCCAATGAAGGGAGTAGAAAAGAAGGCTCTGGTGTCCTATCCAGGGACACCACCTAGCCATTGGTTTAGATATGTGGATGACACCTGGGTTAAAATTAAATCTCATAATGTACCACATTTCACTGACAACATTAACTCTGTGGACACCCACATCAAGTTCACCAGGGAGGATGTGAAAAATGACAGGTTAGCCTTCTTAGACTCTGAATTTGCAATTGGTGATGGGGGACATTTGATTGTTGATGTTTACTGTAAACCAACACATACTGATCAATACTTGACTCATCGTCCACTGGAGGACCAACTAGGAGTCATCAGGATGCTGTACCACCGAGCTGACAACGTCCCCACTGACTCAGCGGCTGGGAAAGGGGAGACATCCCACATTAAACAGGCCCTGGTTAAGTGTGGTTATCCTAAATGAGCATTTGTCAAAGCCAGAAAGACACCCAAATAGTGCATCAGCCAATTGAAGAGAGGAGAAGGACAACCGCTGCCTAAGCGTAAACCAGTGGTGATTCCATATGTGGGGGGAGTGTCAGAACAGTTGAGACGCATATTTTCTAAACACGGCATTTCAGTTGCTTTCAACCCCCAAAACGCACTGTGCCAAAAATTGGTTCAGCCAAGGATTGGGTCCTCCGGTACAAACAGAGCAATATAGTGTATGCTGTTAAGTGCTGGGAGGATTGCCATGAATTGTATATTGGGGAAACCAACCAAACAGACTCTGGCGAAGATAATGGCACAACACAGACAACACGGAAGAGCTACCTCAACAGGCCAGGATTCCGCTGTCTACACCCATCTACAGGCCAGTGACCATTCTATCAAGGATGAGGATGTACACATCCTTGAATGGGGGAGTCAAAGACGCTGGTTTGAATGGGGAGTCAAAGACGCTGGTTTGAATGGGGAGTCAAAGACGCCATGTATGTGAAGGGGGAATGACCATCCCTGACCCAAGGGGGGGGCTAAGTGTATATCTGTCGCCATCTAACAATGCTGTGATTGCAACTATTCCCCAATCCTTTGTGAATAGTACACATGGCCATTTTAACTCTAATTAATGGTCATGGCAATTTGCATATGAAACCGATTGCTAGCTTCGGTTATGATGCAACTGTGCTGGTTTCAGTCGTTATGCAACTGAGCTGTTTATAAGAGTTGGGATACCTGTATTCAGCTGAGATTGATGAAGTCACTTAGCTGTGATGAAACATTTCTCCCACTAAACGACTATACAAATAAAATTGACTTGACTAAACATTGTGTTGAGAGGAACTGATTCAACTTTCTGGGATTTCCTTACCTGGATACTTTTTATATATACATATATATTTTTATCAAACATTTTGGTAGTATCAACAAAAAACAAAAACAAAACAAGAACACATTTATGAAGCAAGCAAATCAATTAATAAATCAAACCAACCATAACATAATAGAAAGAAAAAGAAGAAAAAACAAGAGAAGAACAGAGGTGGAAAAAAGGGAGGGGAGGGGGGCATTAATCAGGAGACAGAGATTGAAGAGAGTTAAAAAACATCAAAAACGGTTGCCGTCTCCCATAGACATTATCAGAGTTACCTCTCACAATGTATTTGATCTTCTCTAGCTTAAGAAAGGACATGGTATTCCTGAGCCACCGAGTGCTGGAGGGAGCTTTGGTAGACTTCCAGTGGAGAAGGAGGTGGCATCTCGCCAGTAAGGAAGTGAAAGCTAGAACATCTAACTGCTTAGAGGTGAATTGGTAATAGCCTTCTGGGAGTCCAAATATGGCAATATGGGGAGAGACTTTTATAGTTTTTGAAAGAATTTTTGACATAGTATCACAGTAGTTCTGCCAAAAACAAGATAATAAAGGACATGAGTAAAACACATGGGTGAGATTGCAGGATGAAGCATGACATTTATCGCAACTGTCAGTGATATTGGGATACATTTGTGACAATTGGCGTTTTGGAAAAATGAACCCTAAATAGTACCTTGAACTGTATGAGTGTGAGTTGAGCGCAAGTTGAGCTTGTGTGAATTTTGTTGAGAGCAACGTCCCACCAGTCATCATCCAGATTCAAGCCCAGTTCAAGCTCCCAGGCAGCCTTGACTTTAGTGGCTGGTGAACTGTCACGTGACAGAAGTTTGTTATACACCTTCGAAAAGAGTGACTTTTGATGGGGATCGGTGCTGAGAAACTCATCCTAGGGCTGACTCGGAGGAAAGGAGCGGAAAATTGGAAACAAAGATTTAACGCAGTGCCTAATTTGAAAATAACGAAAGAGATGAGAAGGTGGGAGTGGAAATTCACATGATAGATCTGCAAAACTATGAAAGATACTGTCCTTATACAGATCTTTAAAAAATTTCAGGCCTTTGTCATACCATACAGAAAATGTGGAGTCTGTAGACAAGGGTCGAAATAAATGATTCCTCAGTACAGGAGCTAAAGTGGATGCTGAGATAAATTTTAATTCATAACAAATTTTGAGGGTGGAACGTACCACTTGGTTATTTTTAAAGCCAGGGGGGGGTGGTTGGAATAGGGCAGGTAAGCAGAGCCATTAGGGAAGATGAAATACAGGACTGTGCCTTTAATTTACACCATGGCAGATCATTGAATTAAGCCAAAGTGAAATTTTTTGAATCTGTGTCACCCAATAATACATCTGAAAATTTGGCAGAGAAAATCCACCGTTGAATTTGCATCTCTGAAGAATCGATTTACTGATTCTGGGTGCCTTTCCACACCATAAAAAGCCAGAAATGGCTTGAATCAATTGTGAAAAAAAAATGTTTCAGCAGAAATAGGGTGAGACATTGGAACAGAAATAAGAATTTGGGCAAAATATTCATTTTAACTGTGTTAATTCTACCAATCAAAGGCAGAGGTAAACTATCCTCTCTTTGAAGGTCAGACTCAATTCTAGACACCAAAGGAAAGAGAAATTAGCCGAAAAAAGTGAGGTCAGTTTCCTGGTTACATTTATCCCCATATACTTAAAGCCAGAGGGACTCAATTGGAAAGGGATATCAGACTGATTGAGTTGTATTGACAAAGCATTAATAGGATAGCATTCACTCTTAGAGATATTTACTTTGTAGCCTGAAAATGATCCAAATCTCTGAAAACTGGAGAGAATTGCTGGTATAGAGTGGTTTGGATTTGAGACATACAAAAGTAAATTATCTGCATAGAATGACAGCCTAAGTTCCATGCCCAAACGTGATATCCCAGTGAAAGTGGAAGATCTCAGAAGACTGACAAGGGCTCTATTGCTAATGCGAATAATAGGGGGAATAAGGGACAACCTTGGCGGATGCCGTGAGATAAGGTGAAAAAACTGGATTGAATGCCATTGGTAGTGATACTAGCTCGTGGGGACGTATAAAGGAGATGTATCCAGGAAATAAATACATTTCCCAGCCCAAATTTACTTAATGCAGTAAACAAGTAATCCCATTTAACCCTGTTGAACGCTTTTTCAGCATCGACTGGGATCACTACTTCAGGGGTTGTTGTTGAAGTTTTACAATAGATGATATTTAAGAGGGTACGGATATTATAGAACAGCTGGCACCCCTTTATAAATCCAGTTTGCTCATCTGAGACAACATTTGGGAGAATATTTTCCAAGTGATGGGCCAAGGCCTTAACAAGGATCTTAGCATCCACATTTATTAAGGAAAGAGGTCTGTATGAGCTGCAGAGATTTGGGTCTTTGTCTTTTTTTAGAAGCAGACTTATGGAGGCTTGTCTAAAAGTTGGAGGAAGAGAACCATACTGCAGCGATTCGTTATATACAGAATGCAATGGCAGGGCCAGTTTATCTTGAAATCTTCTAAAACTTTCAGCTGGAAATCCATCAGGGCCAGGAGCTTTATTATTTTGCATATTATTCATAGCAAGGGTGATTTCCTCTACTGTCAATGGTGATTCAAATTCTTTAACAATAACTGGGTTTATCACGGGGAAATTGAGACTATCTAAGAAAGAGTGCGTTTCAGCCCAAAATATAGAGTTAATGATGGTGGGGTCCCAATGATTCTTTTATCTGAGGGATCATGCACAAAGCTGCCTGTCAACGTAGTTGGGGAGCTAGGAGGTGGCTTGCCTTATCGCCGTGCTCGAAGTATGTGGCACGAGAGTGTAAAAGAAGGGGCTCTGCATCAGTGGTTGTGATGAGATCAAATTCAGTCTGCAATTCAACACGGTGTTTGAGTAGACTGGGAGAGGGAGAAGTAGCATGTTGTTGGTCCAGATTACTAATATCAGTAGAGAGCTCTTGCAGTTTGGCTTTACGGGTTTTATTCAGATTTTCAGAGTAGGAGATAATTCGACCCTGAAGGTATG
The DNA here is from genome assembly GCF_029633865.1 of Lampris incognitus. Taxonomy (NCBI): domain Eukaryota; kingdom Metazoa; phylum Chordata; class Actinopteri; order Lampriformes; family Lampridae; genus Lampris; species Lampris incognitus. The sequence goes on from NC_079226.1 coordinate 13,378,326, forward strand.
CTTTTAGCGATTCCCACAACAGTGAGCGAGAAACTGGTCCCTCTCGTTCTGATTAGTAGCAATAAACTCATCAATTGCAGCTGCTATGAATTTATTGAATTTATCGTCTGTGGTGTAGCAGTCTAAACATCAGCTTTATGTCGATACAGTGGCCCACTGGGGACCGGGGTTCATGCCCCTGTCTCGTCAGATCCAACTATGGCCGGATTCATGGAAGCAGCAATAATTGGCAATGCTGTCTTCGGGAGGGGGGCGGAGTTGGCTTGTGTTGTGTTCGAGATGCAGTTGGCGAGCGCATACAGTACGAGGGTGGGTGTTTGAATTAGAATAGGGAGCGATTGGCCACTAAATTGGGAGAAAAAGGGAAAAATCAGAAATAAAATTTTAAAAAAAAGTATCATCTGAGAGAAGCAAAGTATTGAACCTCCATGGAACTGAGTACCGAGGTTGTGAGGAGAACTTGATATCTAAAAAAAGAGGGACATGATCAGAAATAACAATAGGATGGTAATTAACAGTCAACACTTGGGAGATTAGTTTGGTATCAATGAAAAAATAATCAGTACGAGAGAAAGACTGATGCATCTGTGAAAAAAAGAATATTTCTTGGTGTGGGAGTTGTAGAATCTCCGAGGCTCAATGCAGCCATTCTTAGACATGAAATCAGAAACTGACCTCGACATTGATGATGGGGTCAGGGTTCATGGGTTAGAGCGGTCTAGATTGGGGTCAATTACGCAATTAATATCCCCTCCGAATATAAGCAGGTTATTATTCAATGATGGGAGACACTGAAACAGCTTATTCATAAAGTGTGGGTCGTCGAAATTTGGGGCATAAATATTAAGTAGTAGGATGGGAATATGAGACAGTGTGCCTGAGACGATTAAATATCTGCCATTTCTATCAGATATAACTTTGGAAGCTAAAAACTGAATTGACTTACCAACTAAATTGGCCACCCCTCTGCGTTTAGAGTTGAAAATGCCCTTGAGAGACCCAGGGGCATTTTAATCTGACCTGGTCCTTGGTTCGCATATGGGTTTCCTGCAGAAATACTAGGTCAGCTTTAAGTCGTTTTAAATGAGTAAATATTCTCGATCTCTTAATTGGGCTCCCTATGCCTTTAATATTCCAGCTCACAAACCTCACAGAAGAACCACTATGAGGGATTCCTGAATTACTAAATTACTAATATTAGTAGCCATATATTAGTATTTAGATATGAGGAAAAAGAATGTGGGGCCCCGCCTGCACCCCTCTAAAAAGGGGAAAGGAAGAAAAAAATTTAAAAAAAAAAAAAGAAAAACATAGCAAGACAAACAAACACAGAAAAAATGAGCACTAACCTCTAACGGACAGATCAGCTCGAACACCAAACTGCCCCACCCCCTCCCCCCATAGCACTTACCATGCCCCCATCCCCAAACGATGGAGAACCCAGTGCTAACTCCACAAGGAGTCAAATCCCTAACAAATATGCTTACGGCTATTGACCTATAAGTGACTAAGGTTTGGGCTCCTGCAAAGCCTAGTAATGATAAACAGCAAGGCACCAAGTAACTAATTCATGCAAAAGTAAAGAGTACAAACAGTATATAAAAAAGTAAAAATAATCACCAGTGACTGTGTATAATGGGGTGACAATTACCGCAGACTGTATATAATGAGGTGAAAATAACCTCAGACTGTATAAGGTAAGGTAAAAACAACAGACTGTATATAAGATAGTAAGAGGGAAAACCTCAGACTGTATATAAAGAGGGAAAATAAAAACAACACTGTATAAAACAAGGACCTTAACCGGTCTATCTAGAAGCAAAAACTAAGGCCACAGTCTGTATATGAAGATTAAAACAAGAAGCACAGCTTGCACATTAACAGGCAAAAATAAAAATCGCAGCCTATATATCAACACCTTATCTGGATTATTGAGCATGTATCAAGACATTTTCTATAATTCTTTTTTTGATTGCATTGACCAGTTTGCTGTCATTCCAGTTATCAGCAGTAGGGCCTTGCTACAAGGCGACCCCCTCTTGTCTGCAAGGCCGAAGTGTATGAGGCATCCACTGCATACACTTTCCAAAAGATCTTGTTTATTTGTAATTGGAAAATCTTTGTTGTTTGTATTTGCCTGAACTGAATGAAACAGTTCACCTTAATGATACATTATACCTTTTTATTTCTGACAGGTGGTAGCCTGGAGGGGATATTGCGTTTGGTTGCATGTTTGTGTGTGTGTTTATGTATCTGTCCGCAGCTAATCTTGCATACTGCTGGGCCTGTCAGCCTAATATTTTTGTGCACAGTTATGACTGTATGATCAAGAATCTCTTGTGGTTGCGGTGATTCAAAACCTTTGAACCTTTCTATCTACCGCCGCTCCCTCTCTTTATTCACTCTCTAGCTCACTTGACCAACGCTACTCTCTGTTGCTGCCCAATCTGAGTCAACCATAAATGTGAGTTGAGCATGCGCACAGACGCGCCCTGTTGACTTAGGTCAGGTAGCAATAGCGTCAAAACATTATGTATTTGGGTATGAGTCTTTAAAGTACCATATTTCCCGGACTGCAAGTTGCACCTAGTACCAGTTGAACTCAGCAAAAAATGCATTGTTGTGCGAGGGAAAAAAACACAAGTCGCCTCAGTGTTTAAGTCGCATTTATATGGTGGTAGAGTATTTTCAATTGAGTCACAAGATTAAACATTGCTATCTTGTGGCCTTAGTTGAAATGCAGTGTATTCATCCAACAAAATTACAATGTATAAGTCGCTTTGAAATACACAAGTCGCAGGACCAACCAGACGAGTAAAAAAAACCCAGCAACTTAAAGTCTGGGAAATACAGTAAATGAGAATTCAATCATGTTTTGTAAGTCAGTAAATCATTCACTGCTGATCTGAACACAGGAGAACTGGAGGAACACTGGATGAATCAAAAATAAACTGTCTTTATTTTTATAATATAATAAAGCTGGGTAAACCATTTATGCTCACGCATGCGTGACTCACATCTACAGCTGACTCAGATTGGGCATTGACATGATCAAAAGTTATTGGAAGAATTTTGATAATCAAAAAAATTATGAAAGTTATAAAGGAGCAACTTCCTCTAGGTTGCAGTCAAAACAGGAAGTGTTGCAAATTCTTGTCGCTGCCTGATCTGAGTCAACTGTAGCTGTGAGTCATGCATACTTGAGCATAAACAGTTTACCCAGCTTTATTATATTGTGAAAATTAAGACATGGTTAGGGTCAGATCAAAATGGTCACATAGCAAACCTTTTCTTTTTGGAAAGTACATGTTCATATTAGACTTGGTCGCATTCATGCAAGGGTCTGCCTAGGAGGCTGCACACCCACAGACTGACAGGCAAAACATTTTTATTAGTTAGATTTTTTTAGCTTGAGCACTTTATGTGAAAATCTTTTTTTCCCCCCATATATCCTGTTCAGTCAACTTGGGAGCTGCGCAAAAGCCTTATTATGGCAGGTAAAACACTGTTTTTTCTCTCTGTGTATGTGTTTATCTATCCACTGCTAATCTCGCATGCTACTGGGCCTGTCAGCCTAATAATTTTTTGTGCACAATTATGAATGTATGATCAAAGACCTCTCGTGGATGTAGTGATTCAAAACCTTTGAAAAACCTGTTTTATACTGCGATTGAGTGCTAACTCCTCAGCTGGTTTTTTGCCTCAGTTCAAGCACTGGAGAAGGGGAGATGTGCAGGCAGTGCCTCTGTATTTTCCTTTCTCCCGGTAGGTGATAAAAGGGGTGGTTTGTTGCTAAGTCCGAGCACTGGAGAAGGGGAGATGCACCTGGTGGGGATCTGCACTCTCCTGAGTGCATTCTTCTATCCTTCCTGTTGTGTTCCGGTCAAATTGGACGAATTTACAAGTTTTCTGTCTGAAAAATGTAGTTCATTTTATCTGATTGTCACAAGGTTCCATGACAGGGCATCTGAACACACAAAATAAATTTTGATCATTTTCATTAAATTTCGGTGTTTTATTTAACTTTGTACACCTGTAGTGTTCCTGGTCAAAAGTGACCGGTCATTAGAAATGAATGGGTGAGACTAAAATTGTGTATAAAAAAGTATATAAAATTGAGTTCAGGCACATGCCCATTCATCAGATGGACACACTTCCTCTCCTAGACCCCCACATGCATGTGTGTTTGAACACACAGACACACATACACACACATGCACCACCATTATCATCATCGGCGGACACTTGAGGTCGAGTAGGACTCTCCTCCTTCTAGGTTCTTATGGGTATCCTTGCGGGAGGACGCCTGCACGTGACAATTTTTTACAAGGAGATGCTGGTGTACCTGCAGCCAACACACAGTCCTTGGCAGGGGGTGGCCAGAGTCCAATTGCATGGAGAACCAAAACGATTGGGGACCACCCTCGGTTGCAGCCTTCATCTGCCTTCACTGGCATTATCTTCCGCCAGTTCCGCCGTGGAGGTCTTGTTGGATCACGCTTCATCTTCAACCTCCCCGTTGACCTATTCACCTTGGGTGACCCTACCAGGAGCCAAGCTCCGGACGGCATAGCTCTTGGGATCATTAGTACACACAAGCTTCTGCACCATGACAAGGTGGCGATCCAGGAGAAGACACACACACACGCACCTCACGCCCCTCCCTGGCTGCCATGGAAACCCCCACGGGAACCTTTCCCCAATAGAATCTTTTGCCCATAGGAACCACACCTGTTGGCAATCTTACAAACAATCACAACATTGTTTCTATAATATATAGAACTTTTCTCGCAGCTCTGGTATATAGCTTTTTTGAGGCCTTGCTCACAATTCATTCTGTAGCAGCACAATGACCAAATGATATACTGTATGTGAGGCTCTTGATCTTATCTTTGATCACTGCACTGGTGAGAGAAGAGAGGCCAGGAAACTGACAATGAAGATGCATTAGAGGAGGAAGTGTCAGAAGTTGAAGACAATACAGACTATGATCCAGACCAAGAGACAACCGATGTGGAACAATCCAGTGATGAGGAAGAGGGCCCTGCTGAGGTTGTCGTTACATTCCGGTCAAAGAATGGGAATTTGTCCTGGTCTTCATCCCAACCTAAGAGTAGAGGTCGGCTGTCTGTTGAAAATTTTATCAAGATGACCCCAGGGCCAACGAGACATGCTATATCCCAGGTTGATGACATAAAATCCTGCTTGGAATTGTTCCTGACAGATTCAATCGAAACTGTAGTGATAAACATGACCAACTTGGAGTGGCGACATGTTTACAAAGACAACTAGAAGGTAGACTGGACAGAGGTCCAAGCATATGTGGGTCTCTTGATTTTGTCTGGTGTGTACACATCCAGAAACTAATCTACCACCAGTTTATGAGATAAAGAGTCTGGTCGGGCAATTTTTCGTGCCACTATGTCACTCTAGACGTTTCAAATGTCACGGGTGATTCGCTTCGACAACTGTAATACAAGGCCAGCCCGCCGTCAACAAGACAAGCTGGCAGCAATCAGAGAGGTTTGGCACAAGTGGGTGGAGCGCCTGCCACTCAACTATAACCCAAGTCCAGACATCACAGTGGATGAGCCTCTGGTCGCTTTTAGGGCATGCTGCCCATTCAAACAGTATATGCCAAGCAAACCATCTAGATATGGAATAAAGATATGAGCAGCTTGTAATGCCAGGACAAGTTATGCCAGGAACATGCAGGTTTACACCGGGAAACCTGCTGACGGTGTTCCTGAAAGGAACCAGGGGAAGCGGGTGGTCCTGGAAATGACTGCAGGTCTCCAGAGGCACAACATAACATGGGACAATTTCTTCACCTCATGTGCTCTTGGTCTGGAGCTGCTCCAAAATAAATGACAATGGTGGGGACGGTCAGAGGGAACAAGCCTGAGTTGCCTCCTACCTCACTCACTACCAAGGACAGGGATCGTTTTTCCTCTAAATTTGCCTTCACCGATACACACACTCTTGTGTCCTACTGCCTAAAGAAAAAGAATGTGCTCCTGATGAGAACTCTGCACAGAGATGCCATTGTGAGTACCAGGGAGGACAAGAAGCCCAATGCTGACCTGGATTACAACAGGAACAAAGGGGAAGTTGGCAACCTTGATAAGGTATGTTACTTTTTATCTTTCAAGTCTCATGTACTTTTTTCTATTACCAGATTGTTTTATATGCACCATAAAGATTAGACATGTTGTTGTTTGGTGAAATGCTCATTGAATTTGTGAACAATATGGAGTCAAATATTATTCATTTGAATATGTAAATATGTTTTAGATGTGACAAATTAAAATAATGCTTTGATGCAATTTTTCACATTACTATGCAAGACATGAAGTATCACTTGTTTATACTCATTTTATTTACTGATTGTTGCACTTTTGCAGGTTGCTGGTACATACTCTTGTAAGAAGATGTCGGTATGTTCGCCCATGGTGGTGTTCTTCAACATCTTAGATGTGTCGGCCTACAACGCCTATGTGGTGTGGATGGAGGTAAATCCAGGCTGGAAGCAAGGAAAATTCTTCGAGAGGAGACTATTCGTAAACTGTTGGGGAAAGCCATGGTGGCAGCCCTCATTCAAAGGTGCCAACACCTTCCTCGAACACCATCCTCTACTGGATTGGTGAGAGATACAAGCGCCAGAAGCAAGAGCTACAGCTGCCAGAGAGAGAAGACGCAAAAGGAAGAGTTGCCATCTGTTTGCACCAAGAGATGTCAAAATTAGCATTATGTGCCGTAAATGGAGTACATATATTCGCAAGGCACATGCAACAACCACCACGTATTGTCCCAGCGTGTGCATGACAACACACAAAATGTAACCACCTTGATTGACAGATTGTGAACATTTTAATGTTTTTGTTATTGTTAGTAATGCTGTTATTGTTATCATTGTTGTTCTTTAATGTGGTCAGACATTTATTTTGTCATATGGTAAATGTTTCATGTGTAGTTTTGGGCCTATGTTCATTCTTTTTTAATAAAATTATACCGGTCAGTTTTGACTGGGAATACAACAGATGTTATTTTGTGCCACTCTTTTAAAAATTTGATACGGTTTCAAAACAAATGTCCTTGTTAAACTTTGACACAAAGTAGTCTGTGATAAATAGCGCAATATGTTTCATCTGAGTATTTGCTATTGTCAAAATAATCCATACATTATGCTTTTTTTTTATACTCAAAAACGAGTTGTATTAGTTCAGCTCAATGAGGCCTACAGGCTACAAATACCAAATAGAAGTTCAAAATGTGTAATGTTCACAAGAACTTAAGTTGATAAAGAGATCTAAAACAACATTAGGTGATAATATATGTATTATTATGGATTTATGATCAGCTATAATGGGGCGGTCATTTTGGACTGGGAACACAAAATTAATTAACACGAAACAAAAACACAACAGGAGGGCTAGTTGCATCTGAAATGTGTCTATATTGTCCTTGTCGCTCTTAAAACTCCTCTAGATACCCATTACGGTTATCAACAGGGTTCATTTTGAAACCAGCGAGTTCTGATTTCTTGCTTCAAGCTGAGTGAATCTCTACCCTATTAATGCAGCACAATTACATTTAAAGAACTTGTTCTAGGAATTGGAGTACAATATGGGAGTTCTCGGACTTTGGATAGAAAATCCATTAACACACAGCATGCACGTTTGGCCTAAGTAGAAAACAGTAGAATTCTCTGTTAACCTTTGTAACGGCACCATTCTCACTTAGTCTTATCAATCTCAACACCTGACTATCCCTCCAACTAAAAACTGCTCTAACATTGCACCTTCTCTTAACAAAGCCAGGATTAAGGCAGGAGAGTGACACAAAGCCACTTATGTGACGGCCTACTCCACTGAGTCACCTCTGGCAATGGAGTCCCTCCTCAGACATGCAGGCCACCGTTTGTCCACGTTTAATATTTTCTTGTTCCTCTCGTGAAGAGGCTGTGGCTGGTGTTTTTATTTTTAAAGAGATTATCCAAAGCATTTGGCTAACCATCTGCCAACCTGCACTGCAAATGCAGTTACCTTACCTTTCCGGTTGCAACATCGCTGTTGCCCCATGTTGCGGTTTGCGTCCCACTGACGTCCCCCCTCTGCGGCAGTTGGTCTTTTGGAGAAGTCGTGGCTGAAGACAGTCCACTGAATCACATGATGAGTCTTTCTCAATTCCCTGTAGAGGCCCAGAAAACAACACTGTGGTGATTGTGCTGGCGTTTGTGCCCACTCTCGTACACGCATGCACAATTCCTCTCTCTCTTTGTCCATGTGGGCAAGCCAATGTGTCCATTTAATATTTTATGTGCACACTACAAGTATATCATTTTACAGGGTGGTCACTCCCAGGCTCTGCAGTATTTTTTAGTTGAGCATTGACATTAATAATGGCTAATTGTTATCTGTGATTGGGGCAAATATGCCATGTTTTTCTTATATTAAACTAAATATGTAAATATATGGTGCCTCTGTGGTGCATTTGTGTCTTGTGGCCATTTCTGTCTGCCATTTTTAACATCATTTTCCATGCTAGTTTTTTTTTTTTTATCATTTGCAGCCGTTCCAGTTAATGAGCTGTAGGGGTTTGCTAAAACCCAGCCCCTTCGGAGCAGAAGTAATTTTCTTCATTAGTATCTATAGTAAAATGTTTGTATCGCTGACATACATCGCTCTGCATTCGTGCATGTGCACGCACATCCTCTCTCTCTGTCCACACAAGACAAGTGAATGTGACAAGGGTGTTGAGGAGACTGTGGCTGTGACATCATGCACTGTGACTCCAACACCAATCATTAGAGCTCCATTAAGGCTATGATTAAACTGGCCTTCAGTTGGCCATTACAGACCACTGTACCATCTATACTGTTCATTGTGTCATTTGCTGTGTCATAACCAGGACTGAGAGAATTTAAAGGCACTTGTGTCTGCTGGGCCTGATGTACTTGGAATGGCATGCTATTATGTTGGTTGGACCTGTTAGCTGTGGGTTTTACCACATGGGTTCACATCAGGCCAAGGGGATCATTGTCTAGTGGTAAAGTGAACAGAAAAGCAGTGTTTTGTTTTGTTTTTTGTAAGTCTCTGCAGCTGAGGTTGACCCGGTGTGTTAGTACATTTATTGTGATATGGCTAAAGGACAACTGTGGTAGGAAAAAAACAAAAAACAAAAACTGGAGGTGAACACTCTTTATTCACCTAAAACGTTTTGCTTTTCCATTCTGGGTTTGCCCATTCTGTGAGAGAAAGCTTGGGCCTGTGCGTGACTGCTGAGCATTTGATGCCGAAACGAGTGGTTCTAATTTGCAGCCTTACCATGCCCTTGCACGGTAAACACTGACTAAGAGCTCAGGAATCTTAACAGCTATAAAATAATTGCAGGTTACTCCCGTAATGCTCCAAGTGTGTTGCTCTTTGCCTCATGCCCTGTCTTTTTTCTCCCTCTTCTTGTGCAGCTTCTACTGGTAATAATTGAGAAAAGGTGCCTGACATCCCAACTCACTTGAGTATTTTAACAAACCCACAATGAATGTAAACTGTATTAAGTGTGTTTACTATTTCCTTTTCTTATAATACATCTCCAAAGTTTTATTAAAAGGCATATCTGCAGACAGTCTCTTATAGTCACCGTCACAGTGAGACGTGAGGAAGATTCTCTCTGCTGCCTGAAGCAAAGCTCCAGTTATTTTAAGTTCTACTACAGCAGTTGGTGGAGAAAGAGAACGTCTATCTTCTGCAATGTCTTTTTAAAGAACAAAAAAGTGCGAAGAGATATTACCTTTCTGTGTAATCAAAACAATCTTAGAAGATTCCAGAGTCAATTATCTGTAAAGTAAAAAAAAAGAAGAAAAAAATGATGTAACTCTTTGGTTTGTATTGCGTTGTCTTTAAGCTCTCAGTATAATAATAATAACAATAATAATAATGAGAGGCGGCATGGTGGCACAGTGGTTAGCGCGGTCACCTCACAGCAAGAAGGTCTTGGGTTCGAGCCCCGGGGTAGTCCAACCTGGGGGGGGGGTTCACCAGGTCATCTGTGGAGTTTGCATGTTCTCCCCATGTCTGTGTGGGTTTCCTCCAGGTGCTCTGGTTTCCTCCCACAGTCCAAAGACATGTATGTCAGGTGAATCGGCCATACTAAATTGTCCCTAGGTGTGTGTTTGTGTGTGTGTTGGCCCTGTGATGGTCTGGCGGCCTGTCCAGGGTGTCTCCTTGCCTGCCGCCCAATGACTGCCAGGATAGGCTCCAGCATCCCCGCGACCCTGAGAGCAGGATAAGGGGTTTGGATAATGGATGGATGGATAATAATGAGAGCAGTGTGGTCTTAGCTACCACCAAAACATTTGAGACTCGTATAAATTTAAGATGAAAGGTTGAGTGAAATTTACAAAGTAAGTGTGCATCAATTTGCCAGTTGGTATTAAAATCAGGTGGCAAAAATCACCATGTCACCAGTGGTGGGACTTTCCTATGAGTTCATGTCGAAATCAAATGAAGGACTTCCATTCATCAATACGGGTAATATATCCATTTCCATTCATATGTTTGGAATTAATTCAAAGTTAGCCGTTGCTTATCAGGAGGCATATTTTTTGTTTACATAGTGAATTTGAAAGTGTGCTTACCCAGAGACGAGACCTCTTTATAGCACTAAAGATATGGCATTTAATTTAGCCCAACTAGCCCAAAAGACATTGCAAAGTAATTGCTGGTTTGGGCTTCACTAATGCAGTGTGCGACTGAAATCTGTAAAAGCCAGTCATTTCTTCCACGCAGATAAACAATTAAGTACCTTTTTAATGTTCACCATATTATAGGTTTGCATACACTTGAAAATGTAAGAAAATGTCAGCCTCCCAAACTGAAATAAAGGGGAAAAACACAGTGTTATCAGAGTGAAAGCAGAAACAGTGTGACCACTGAAGAGATGTAAATTGACACTTTCTGTGTTTTTTTTTTTCTTAAGCTAGACAACATAAGAGTTGATGCCAAATATGTTCTATTTTTCCACCGAGAGGAAATTGTACATCAGCTAATGCACATGCTGAACGCAGCAACATTTCTTTGTTACCAACAACATGATCAGACATGACCGTGCGGATGTCATTTAGCCTTAACACTGAAGGATCGTGATCCTGTGACCATGCTGTGATGGTTTCCAGTTCACGCCAACGATAGGAAGTACGCACTCCCCTCTGGACTCTGTTGACGCAGCAAACTGAAGTTCCTCTGTTGCAATATCATGGATGCCATTGCAAAACCCTAGGATCCAGTGGTTTTGTGGGATGTGGGTATGATGTCACACCAGTGTTGCGTAAGTGCTTGCGTAAAATTCACGGTAAAAGAGGGAAGACGACGGCAATAGTTGGCTAAATGTGCAGAGTGACCTTCTTTATTTTAGAATTCAATACAAATTCCATCATATTTCATTTAATGAATATGACAAACTTGATATACAGTGCGGCAAAAACTAATAAGCTTAAATTTGGTTGTAAGTGAACAACAAATCACACACCTGAATGGAGCCCCTGCTAACTTGATATATTTACTGGAGATGGACTTAAATTCAAAGGTAAAGAATCACGATTTCCTTTGGAGGTTTTTCCGGGCGCGTCCAACTGGGAGGTGATCTCGGGGTAGACTCGGAACTCGCTGGAGGGACTACTTGTCCGATCTGGCCTGGGAACGCCTTGGGATCCCCCAGGAGGTGCTGGAGGGCGTTGCTGGGGAGAGGAACGTCTGGAGTGCCCTACTTAGCTTGCTGCCACCGCGACCCGACCCCGGAGAAGCGGCTGATGATGAGATGAGATGAGATGAGATGAGAATCACGATTTCCACATTATCTCTTTATGTGTTAACATTCCATTAGCAGTCATAATACTGCACAGTCTTTTGTCTGTCTCTGAAATGCCACTGAACTTGAATGGAAAAGTATACGCTAGTAACATCATTGGTGGACAATCTGAATTTAAAAACGACACTTTCTGATTTGCCTCTACACCCTCAGTGGGCTACATTGAAATCAACTATATATTATGTAAATGTGCATAACAACGCTACGTTCAGCTGCTCTAGGTCACAATAGGGAGAGAACGCCACAGACTGTTGCTTTCGTTTGCTAATGCTTGAAAAGCATTACATCTATTTATGTAACAAAATTTAACTCACTTCAGCTGAAACGGAGTGAGAGAACAACATTTGACTTTAGAATTTTTTTATCTTTTCCACCAACCATTTCTGCTGCTGTGACCCTATCATAACCAGCCCCGGTGAAATGCACGCTGCATGCCCGAATATTTTTAACCGTACTTTCCAGTGTATTTCCATCATATATAGGGCGTTTTATTGTTGTAGCGAAGGTAAAATCAAATCAAATCAATTTTATTTGTATAGCCCAATATCACAAATTACAAATTTGCCTCAGTGGGCTTAACAGCAACACAACATCCTGCCCTTAGACCCTCTCATCGGATAAGGAACAACTCCCTAAAAAAAAAAAACCTTTAACAGGGAGAAAAAATAGGGAGAAATCTCAGGGAGAGCAACATGGGAGGGATCTCTCTCCCAAGATGGACAGCGTGCAATGGATGTTGTGTTTACGCAACTTACATAATACAACATTGAAAGAGGATAACAGAATTATAATGGACTTATAAAATGTATGAAGAATATGATGCACAGGATGCCAAGCAGTGTCCAGACGCCATCGGAACAGTCCAGGACCCGAGCCACGCCACCAGCATCACCATGTTTAAAAAAAAAGCCTGTGGAAATTTTGCTTGGTCTTCCGCGCATCCCTGCATCCACACACAATGCATCCCGGTAGCATGTTTCCAGAAAGCGATCTGTCTTATCTTTCCTCCACACATGTGAAGCTCAGCAAAAGGAAAAATGGAAATCCTAATTTCATTGTCCTAACTGAATTAAACCTGCATTGCGAAAGTTTTATCTCCCCCTTCCGGCAGTGAGAGTAATTACTTCTCTTCTTTCAGCGCTGTCCAGCGAGGAAAGGCTACACCAATGGTTATCTGTGTCCGTGTTTGTCCCCACCGTCAGTCGTTTTTTGTTTTGTTTTGTTTTGTTTTTTACTTTAATCCTTCCTCTGAATGTTTCTTTTTTCTCTGGAGCATCAGAAACTTTTCTTGGATGCTTCTTAGGTTTTCCGCCATAGCTTCCAAGGTCGGAAGCTTTCTGGCAGAAAGCCCTGAAGCCAAGCCAATCAGAGAAATGGGAACACTTTTGTCACACGGAAGTTCAACTCTGGCAAAGCAATCATTGCTGGTTGATGTAAAATGCATCACTAGGCATCACTTCCTGTGCACCAGCGTGGGAATGCAGTACAGGAATGTCGCCCCAGGCACTACATTTAAAACTCCGGTATACTACAAAATACAGACAGATTTACCTGGTGGTGATAGGCTTAATCAGCATTGTGTGAACTCATTTAGCAAGGTCTTGAATGTCAAAGACATTCACTTATATTTAAAGTCCCACATCGTTACTAAATTATGTGGTAAATGGGAACACTGCTTCCACTGTGGGAAGATGGCGGCGCGAATTCATGTTTGCGGCGGCCTCACCCAGTACCGTCCATTCGGTGTCTTTGTCCACATCTGTGTCTAAGTTTGTCTTCGTTTGATGGCTGGGACAGCTGGCTCTGGATCGGCTGGGAGAGCTTGGTCTGCTGCATCCTGTGGGCCCAGGGACTACGGCCCCGCCCGGAGCTGCACCTGAGGAGGTAGCACCGATGGCAGTCTAAGTTAACTGCTAGCCCATGCAGACCAGCAGTTCCGATAACACCGAGGGCGGTCTGGCGGCAGCCTCGACTAGCCTTGACTGTGTTTTTGGTGTCGTCATGTGGCGTGCGGGGAGGTGTGTCAAATGTGTCTGGCTGGGAGAGCTGGTGTTGGATTGGCTGAGGGAGCTTGGTCTGCTGCATCCTGTGGGCCCAAGGACCATGGCCCTGACCAGAGCTAGGCCTGAAGAGGAAACACCGAGGGTGGTCTGACAGGACGCGGAAGCGGGGCAGGCTAAGCTAACTGCTAGCCGATGCAGACTGGCAGTTTCGACAGTCATCCTGGCTGTCATTGGTGTTCATTCTCCTGGACAGTGATTTTTTTTTTTTTAGATATACGTGTTAGTTTGGATATATGTGTTGTAGTTTTTGGATGTGTTTTTTTCTTTGTGTTGCAATGCTGTGGGCTGGGGAAGAGCACATGAAATGAAATGACAAAGTGTTAGTGATTTCTAAATACTACCCTCCATACATATAGTCCGTGTACAAGTGCCAGGCTGTGAAATGCAACATGGGAATTGAAGGAACACCAAGAGAGGAAGAAATAGAGGGAATTTTGTCTGTCTATATGGGTTGCATAGTAAATGTTATGTTAATAGACTATGGTATCCATAAACAATTAACTAAAATGTACATTAACAGTATAATGTTAACTTTTAATGGGAAGGACTTGGAATTTGCCATAAAATAAATTATTGTTAAGCCTTTGGGGGAAAACCAGCTGTATATTATTTTTCTGCACTTCCCCCTTTAAGTTCTCATGCATTCACACCTGGGATCTGCCCAGTATAATCACAGTCCTGTACTGTTCCTAATCAGGGTCAAAAGCCCAGCTTTTCTCAAGGTGAAGGAGCGAACTACCCGTTCACATCACCCAACGACATTTTGCCAGCTTATCCAGGGATTTAAACTGTCAAACCTCTCATCACAAGCCTGCTTCTCTCACCCTTTATCTTCCGCTGCCGTGTGGTTCATCGGACCCACAGTCCAAAGAACTTTGACTATGATTAGGAGCACGGATGATGACACGGCAGGTAATTGGCGTTAAATAACTCAAAGATCTCACTTGTTAGGAGGTCCAGGACTTAGTCACTGATGTGTCTTGCCCATAAGCTCAGTGCATTTAAGACCACTGCTGTTATTGCAGCCAGGTGATTGAACATCTGGACGCTCCACAGGTTCCCGTCTGCTAAAGAGGCATCGAGACTTTCAGTCAGAATGGAAGGTAAAAAGCGAGTCTGCATTCGGGTGCACCTGCTAACAGTAACTCGCTCTCACCACCACATCACTCCCACCACACATAAGCTAAGGCTCACGCGAGCCGAACAAAGCACGGCAGTTCTGTGGCCACCGGAGCCTTAAAAATCAAAGCATACCTGTTTACTAGCATGTGAACAAACCATGCTTAAAAGTTACTGTCACGAAAGCAATATAATTTATTGATCTTTTGTGTGCAGGCTCAGTTATAATTTGGACTTTTCCAGAGGTTTTCTTTGAAAAGCACCTGTTGTATGGAGAGGGCTTTGATTTAAATTGCGATCGCTCATCTGTTGCTTTCTGGTTAAGGGCGAAAGGTTGCCGTGGGTGGGTGGGGGGGGGGTGAATGTCACAGTTGACAAGAAAATTGAATATGACAAGAAAATCACAATATTTGTGTCTGTCACTTCAAAGCATTCAATTACCCCCCCCCAAAAAATTTAATATAATATTATTTTATTCTTTTGGACTTTTTATGTAAGTTATCTACAAACTCTGCATTCAGGAAATAGTTTGAATTTGACCTAGCCAAACCTGATATCTATTCGGCAAATACAATAAGGTAATAAAATGATGGAAACAGGGCAAGGCATTGAAGTAATGGAAATAGGGG
The DNA here is from genome assembly GCF_029633865.1 of Lampris incognitus. NCBI lineage: Eukaryota > Metazoa > Chordata > Actinopteri > Lampriformes > Lampridae > Lampris > Lampris incognitus. The sequence goes on from NC_079226.1 coordinate 13,394,002, forward strand.
TAGGGTGAGGTCCCAAATCACGTCACACAAATGAATCACCCTACGTTTGCGTAAAAGCTATTCAGAGAGTTGCAGCGCTAAGCTTCTGCTTGACTTGCTTCTCTCCGTGAACCCTCATTTACTGAGGCTCTACTTCACATGAACTTAATTGCCTCCCTCAAAAGCATTCCTCTGTCTTAACTGACATTTATGATGTGCAAGTGGTATGCATGACCTTCAGTATTGCCCACCAAGCTGCCATTATCAAAAATAATTAAAATGCTGCACATGGTTCTTTTTCCTCCTGTCCAACAGTCCATCCCGCCCCACCTGCTTTTCCCCTCTCGGCTTGTCCCTTGCAACAAAGCATTTGTGTGCAAGCTTATGTTTCATTTGCATCGTGTTAACTAATTGGATTAATTAATCAAGGTTAATTAATCTTGTGGAGTGCACATCTGATTGAGCAGGAGACGCCAGTGAGAGCTGATGCTTGAGTGACACCACCAAAACCACTGGGTGTTTTTGACCGAGAGCGCACATCTGAAAAAGAAATAAGACTAGGTTAACTGAGAGGACTGAGTGAGAGGAATTGAAATTGTCATACGTAAAGAAAGAAAAATTCTTTCTTATTTTGATCTTTTGCCTTCATTTTTAAGTTGTAAAATTGATGATGCAACATGTTATTTCTTCACTACCATGGCACCTTACAGCAAGTATGTTTAATTTAGTCTGTGGTTAGCACTGCTGCCTCACAGCAAGAAGGTCCTGGGTTTGAACCCCAGGCCATCCCAGGTCCTTTCTGTGTGGAGTTTGCATGGTCTCCCTGTATCTGTGAGGGTTTTGGGTACGCCAGTTTCCTCCCACCATCAAAAAGTTTGTTAGGGTTAATACTCCTGTCTGTGCCCCTGACCAAGGCAATGGAAAGAAGAACTGGAGTTGGTCTCCGGGCGCTGCAGCTGCCCACTGCTCCTATACAATGGGATGGGTTAAATGCAGAAGACAAATTCGTTGGAACAATACAGTGACAAAATGAAGTGGCTTTCTTCTTCTTTCTTATTGGCCAAGTATGATCACATACAAGGAACTTGACTTGGCACGTTGATCTCAGTTACATACATACAGTACATGTACACATTCACATATTTAAAGAATGTGTCAAATTAAGTGAGAGCCATTTATCAGGAATCAGGAACATTAATTTGTCGTTTCATTTCACGTACGCAATATTGTTTCCCCCTGCCCACAGCAGTGCAACACAGAAAAAAACACATCCAAAACCTACAAGAACACATATATCCAAACTATACAACTAAAAAACTACAAAAACACATATGTCCAACATATCCCAAAAAAAAAAATCACTGTCCAAGAGAGCGAACGCCGGCCAGGATGACTGCATGGGCTAGCAATTAGCTTAGCCCGCCATGCTTCTGCATCCTGTCAGACCGCCCTTGGTGTTCCCTCTTTGGGTGCAGCTCCCGGCAGGGCTGTGATCCTTGGGCCCACCGGATGCAGCAGACCAAGCTCCCCCAGCCGATCCAGCGCCAGCTCTTCCAGCCATCAGACGCAAATGCAAACACAGATGCAGACGCGGACAAAGACACATTGAGGCTAGGATATCAAAACTAAACACAATAACCATATAAAATAAAGATATGAGTATGATTAGCAAGCCAAGAGTGAGCAATAATCGAGCTGTAGCCTGATAGAGGTGTAAACGTTTAAAAAGTAGATGTGATCAGGATAGGGAACAGTAGTAAATAATAAAAAATTATATTGCCCAGACTCTGTACAAAAAAAAAAAAGGGGGACAGAGTAGGTGATTTTAAGACTGACTCTAGGTACAATTGGACCATTCCAGTTGATTTTATTTTCAATTCTGACATTACAGTACAGATTAGCTTGTAGTGCTTCTTGTAGTGTCACAGTTCTTACAAACTGTTGTACAAGTTTTACAAGTCACAGTAATAACAAATAAGAGTGTGGTGGAAGGTAATAAAAAATATGGAGAAGTAAAATTTGTATGTTATGATAAGTTTTTATTGCTTCTTTTCATCATTGCGAATATGCTACTCAGGACTGCTACATCTTGTTTTAAAAAAAATAAAATCCATGCTCCCTTCGGGTTGGGGATGAGTTGTTGCGTCAAGTGAAGGAGTTCAAGTATCTCAAGGTCTTGTTCACAAGTGAGGGTAGGATGGAGCGGGAGATTGACAGTTGGATTGGTGCAGCATCAGCAGTAATGTGGATGTTGTACCAGACCATTATGGTGAAGAGGGAGCTGAGCCGGAAGGCAAAGCTCTCAATTTACCAGTCAATCTTTGTTCCAACCCTTACCTATGGTCATGAGCTTTGGGTAGTGACCAAAATGGTGAGATCACGGATACAAGTGGCTGAAATGAGTTTCCTCTGTAGGGTGTCTGGGCTCAGCCTTAGATATAGGGTGAGGAGCTCGGACATCAGGAGGGAGCTCGGAGTAGAGCCGCTGCTCCTTCGCATCGAAAGGAGCCAGTTGAGGTGGTTCAGGCATCTGATTAGGATGCCTTCTGGGCACCTTCCTTTGGAGGTTTACCAGGCAGGGCTGACTGGGAGGAGACCCCAGGGTAGACCCAAAACTCGCTGGAGGGACTACATGTCCAATCTGGCCTGGGAACGCCTTGGGATCTTCCAGGAGGAGCTGAATGGCGTTGCTGGGGCGAGGGACATCTGGAGTGCCCTACTTAGCTTGCTGCCACCACGACCCTACCACAGAGAAGCGGCTGAAGATGAGTGAATGAATGAATAAAATCCATGCTTGTTTTAGCTTACGATTGTAAGTTGCACAAGCGGTTGTGTTTTAACAGCCATTGGGGTGCAGGGGGTGTTATGTGATGCTGGTCTTCAACTTTCAACAACACAGTGTTAGAAATCAGTGAATACCAGTCATTCAGATTGCGGTGTCAACCTTTTTCCCGCCTGAGCTGACATTTGACGGGGATGGTCATGATGCAATTTCTTGAGAAAATGTCTGTAATGTCAAGGGCCTTGATAAGAGTTTGACATTACTCAAGAGGCTCCACTGCAGCAAAGTTTGTTTTGTCCTGCAGATTCTGTTTGTTTTGTCCTGCAGATTCTGTTTGGTTTTTCCCAGCAACAAATTGGTGTTCTTGTTTAACAAAGAGTAAAATTTAGCGATGTAGTTGCTTTTTGACAGATTAAAATTACATAAAGTTTAAGAGAATAAAGGCACCGCCTCTTCAGGGTGCACCACTAAATGCTCCCGGCTCCGAGAGAAACGATTTGCACGAATTCTATGTAAACAAAGTCCTGCCTCTAGAGAGTGCTATAAAAAGAGATTGTGAACTGTTCACTCCCTGTTCACTCCCCGCCATTTGAACCTTGCTCCTGTCATACGTGAGCACACAGCAAACCATACTGTACTTATAAAGCAAATTGAACTGAAAAGCAGAAGTCATGCAGGCTGTGAGGTCTAGCAAATTGTTGCGAGGCTGCCATTGCAACAAACCACCTCGACCAGACCAGATAGGACTGGGCAATGTCCACAGGTGGATGTACTGTAACTCCCAACTAAATGCTTAAAATAGAAAGCTCAAGCGAACCAGAGAGCCCTTTATCTGTGTTCTGGTAAATATCAATTTGCGGTGTGTGAATGCCCACACCCTGAAACACCCACAGAGCCAAATGTAAATATTATAACTTGATCTGTGGGTCATGACATAACCCTTTCTGTTACTAGTAATCTACTGTGGGCCTGGGATGAAGTTTTTTTTTTTTTTTTACCTTGACGTGAGAAGGTCATGGTTTTTTGCATTCATTTATAAGCCTATGGTATTAAAGTGTCCATCGGGTGGCATGGTGGCCCGGTGGTTAGCACTGTTGCCTCACAGCAAGAAGGTCTTGGGTTCGAACCCAAGACCTTCCCAGGTCATCCTCTGTGTAGAGTTTGCATGTTCTCCCCGTGTCTGTGGTGGGTTTTCGCCGGATGCTCCGGTTTCCCCCACCATCAAAAGAGACATGCATGTTAGGGTTTATACTCCTGTCTGTGCCCCTGACCAAGGTAATGGGAAAAGAACTGGAGTTGGTCCCCGGGCACACCGTGAAGGCGGCCACCCACTGCTCCTAGCTACACAGATCACAGCTAGGATGGGTTAATTTGCAGTAACTGAATTTCCCCAAGGGGATTAATAAAGAAAACTTAAAACGTAAAGTGTCTTTCCACTAAGTTGTTATTCCATAAATCATCTGTGCGTGTGCATGAGTGTGAGAGCATGAGAGAGAGAGAGAGAGAGAGTTTGCATGCAGCTCGGAAAGATGTTAATAACAGAACGAGTGTATATGTAGCAGGGTCTGGTGGTTTGGCTTATTCGTGAATACAGGTGGTGACCTCTTTGCGTGCCACTTGCCTGCACCTCCACCACTACATCTCCATGTGCCAGCCCATCACTCACAGCAGCAGCTCTGGTGTGGCACTGACTGACAAGTTGTCAGAAAGGTCATGCCCTAAGGCACAGGAGTCAGGGCTTCCTGATCATTCCTTGTTATGACATATGACTAGTGGCACCAGGGCCCTGCCACATGACAGACTGGTTACAGGCAACACAAGACGTGATCGCCTTGACCTTTTTGTTTTTCTCTTGGTTTCTTTTTCTTACAATCATCCTCTCTGCTCGCTCTCTCTCTCGCTCTCTTTCTCTCTCTCCATTGTTTGTCTTTCCCTTACTTCTGCAGTTCTCCCTTTTACCGCGGTGTTTCAGCACACAGCAGTGAGGTATTTTGCACAGTAATATATTGCCATGGACTTGAAGACATTTTACTGTTTCAGTTTCTGCAATTTTGAGTGTTAAGATAACTCCACATACACTTATCCGAGGTGTGTGGGGCCTTAAATGAGTATCAGCAACAGGTGGCGTGCTGTTTTGAGATTTTAGTGAGATTGCATCAGAAGCTCCTCTGTGCAATGACAACTCATTGATGATGACACACATTTGGCATCCTACTCCATCTTGCTGCATCATATCAGATAACTAGGTGTGGACCGTATGAGGTGACTAATACCCCAGAATGCTTGTGACGCAAGTGAATTGGCAATGAACTTATTGACAATGTTTTCCTCATTGTAACTGAGTCATCTCTTGCCTCATGATCTCTTTACCGACATGCGTTTGGGGCACATTATCTAAACGTCTTGCTTCGATTGGTGACTTGAGAGCTTCTCTGTTGCTGTTTTTTTGTTGTTGTTGTTTTTTTTTCTGCGTGTGTACATGAATAGGTTTATACAGTAACTAGCACACATTCCTGTTTTGTTTGTGACTATTGAAGAGGTAGTTCCAATCCTCCCCCTTAGTGAAAGCCGCCCCCTCCCCCCTGTATTGAAACTCTTCACTTCCACTTGACTAGATATAAATAGATTGAGCTCACATCAGAAAGATGAAACTGCCTCTGCCTTTCAGAAGACCCCCCCTCCCCTTAAAACAAGGAGGTAAACGACAACAGATCCTAGGTTCCAGAGGTGAGGAGATGAAGGAGAGCTTCTCGACAGTTTTTACGGAAAGAGGAAGTAGTAGGGCAAAGAGCACTCACAGCCTTAGGAGGGGTGGCGAAGGGGGCACACAGTGCGAATCCATCCGCTGACGCTCCAGTGACCCCCCCATGTGACTTTCCATTCCCAGAGGTCATGCCCGCCTCCTGTCTCCCACAGGCGAAATTGCAATCCAAGACTGACCCTAACCCCTCCCCATGCCACCCACACTGCATATCCAAAGGAAGACTCCCACCCACCTGTACCCATACTGCGGGTCTCCATCATTGCATTCTCAGGAGAGATCCTTCAGAGCCCCCCATCCTCCTCTCCCCATCCTCCCCACCTCCACCCACTCCTCCAACGCCTCCACGGAATTACTTCCATCTGGCCTAGTTTCCTCCTGCACTGTGAATATAACTGTACAACATCTATACGTTGTTTTGATGCAACACCTCCAAAGTTATTTTCCCTATTCATTTATTGTTTTTATGTTTTACTTTTCCAGCCATGACATTTCCATTTCCAGCTTTCGTTTACCTTCCAATTCCTTGCCTCATTCTGCCTTCTGGAGACCCCTTATTAACACATTGGTGGCTTCAGGGTGAAATTGTGTCCCTATATGTTGCCTGTCGGTACTCATTTGTGTCTTGGCTTTTGCTTACCCAAAGCCCCCGCGATAAGTAGGAATCAGGCTGTCCTCATTGCGCTTTCTCCTCCTTTTGCTTGTCTCACCAAAGCAATGTACAAAAGTACAAATAAAGGCAACATGGCTAATTATCTCAAAGCAGCAAAAACTCGCAATGCTTGCCAAGTCAACCAGATATACTGTCTTGCTCAAATAGATGAAGAGCAACGCCATACTTCCCTCCGATGTCAGAAAGACAATATGAACCGTTGCTCAGCTACTGAATAACTGTTGGCCTGCGTGTTGAAGGACATTGTCGCAAGAGAAGTAATTTGATTAGTGCACTGTCTTACTTCAAGCATGTCCTTAACATGTTAATGCACTTAGATAAATGTGTGGGTCGCCATGTCTCCAGACAAATACTTGCAAGAAAATTCATTTCTCTCATGATCCAATTGATTTGTAATTTACCAAGAGCCTTCATTTCATGGTTGTTTAGGCCCAGCAACCCATTGGTCCCAAGTAAATAGGAGCAAGGGCTGTGGTCGTTCAAAGGACCGGAATAGTCCCATTAACCGTGCAGTGGGACAGAAACACCCTGCTGCACCCTCAGTGAAGCAATATTAATGCAATTACAAATATCACCCCAGAAAATGCCATAATAATCAAACCAGTGTGTGAATTATCCCTCTGCTCAAAGGCTTGCCTCTCCAGTTTAAAGCTTCTAATGAGTGCCAGTGCATAGTATAAACAAGCTAGATCGTATGCAGTATGTAAAAGTCAGAGAAGTTTTTTTTTTTCCTTTTAATTTGCAACGTTTTTTGCAGATATGATAGGTCAGGGCTGTATGAGAACTTCCAGCTTTCTAGGTTTGCATCTTTACATGGTGATTATCATGTGTCATGTAAAGATGGTGCACGTGATACAGTCAGCAGAAGCTCTACAAGTCACTTGAACTGTTGGTCAGTCTGTGATTTGTCACTCACACAAACGTATAACACATTTATTTATCCCTTCCAACAAACATCCTAGCACAAAGAGATAGAAACACACAAACACACACACACACACACACACACACACACACACACACACTTGAGTCACCCCTATGGCTAGAAGCCCTAGCATCACACACTTTGGATTCACAGACAGCACTGCTAAGGCCCGATCATTGCAGTGACATACTATCACTGACACACTATCAATGGCACTTGGCCACAGTCACACGTATGACTCGCGTTGACATGAGATCAGCTTGTTTAAGTGTCTCAGTAGCGGCTCCGTTGGTCAACTGCCAGTATGTGTTCACACCAACTTAAAGATTTCGGCTAGTGGTCCAAGCACTGTAGAAAGGAGCGCCCCATTACATGCATTTTCCTTTGTAAAATAAATGTTGGAACTCGCATTTACAGTTAAAAACTGTCGTTAATCCCTTTCTGAATTTACATATGTACTGTTGGTAGTTTTTCTAGGCTGTGGATTCTTTTTATAAAAAGACCCTTTTTGCTCCTATTGGGCCCTTTCCAAATTCGCAATATAACGTATGCACCGATTTTATGTTTTTCCATGTGTATTTCCACCCTTTTTTCCAGTCTGATCTGAATGTGTTGGGTTGATGAGTCGCCTTGACTGTACTGTCTGCCCAGCTGTTACTGTTAACCCATATTTAACCCATGATCGTGACTCAGAAAAAGGGTGTCTCATTCTCTCTCATTTCCAGTCAATAGAGCCTTTGAATGTGGTTTTTTGAGTTGGGAACACCTTTGTCTTTGTCTTTACATTGTCCTTAAAAGGATAACTTGCATATTACAATGGAATCACCTTCGTTTTTATCGCATTAGTGAAGAAGCGATTCATGAAGGAAGGTCAAAACTAACCAAAAATGGGGGCGTCCGGGTGGCATAGCGGTTTATTCCATTGCCTACCAACACTGGGATCGCTGGTTCGAACCCCCATGTTCCCTCCGGCTTGGCTGGGTGTCCCTACAGACACCATTGGCCGTGTCTGCAGGTGGAAAGCTGAATGTGGGTATGTGTCCTGGTCGCTGCACTAGCGCCTCCTCTGGCCGTTTGGAGTGCCTATCCGGGGGGGGGGGACTGGGGGAATAGCGTGATCCTCCCACGTGCTGCGTCCCCCTTGGTGAAACTCCTCACTGTCAGGTGGAAAGAAGCGGCTGGCAACTCCACATGTATCGGAGGAGACATCTGGTAGTCTGCAGCCCTCCCCAGATCGGCAGAGGGGGTGGAGCAGCGACTGGGATGGCTCGGAAGAGTGAGGTTATTGGCTGGATACAATTGAGGAGAACGGGGGGGGGGGACAAAAAAACTAACTAACCAAAAAGCACAGCCCAAAGTATAAATAATTTTACAAATATCCATATTCTATTTAAAAATAAAGTATAAGGGACTTGTCTGCAGCCCATGTTAATAGAAACAGTCCAGTGAATTGCACCTTTCCTTTGTCATCGTAATTATTATTTAAGTCCTCAGTCAACAATATAAATGACTATCCCATATTGTCCTTCTTTTCATACTACATTGAAAACTGAATGTCTCTTTGTGGCCACGCCATGCCTATCACTGATTGATGGACTTAAGAACATTCTGGCAGCTAATGCTGCACAGGCTGTCGTTTGTTGCCGCACCCACTGTGCTTGCACACTTAAACACAGAGTGCACGCACATTAGCACACACTTTTTCTCCAGTGTGCAAACATACCCCCCCACACACACACACACTCAGACACACACACAAGAAGCCTTGTGACTGTGGCAACAGGGCAGTGTTTAGGTGTGTTTTGGTTTGTCCGTCCCCAAACGCACCCTCAGCACCAACACAGTTTCAGGTGGAGCATGTGTGCTCTGTAATCTCTTGCTTATTGTCTGTATGACAAAATAAAGCCCAACCACAGGGCACTGCTATGCTGTGACACAAAGTTGTCGAGTTAATCATCAACCATACTCGGCTCACCACTTGTTCAAGTCGGCATGTATTGGACTAGAGGAAGACAGGCTAAAGAAATCGCTGATATTGTATACCCTTGCTTCGTTCATTTTACAAGAGGACTTTAAGACATGTGTGCCAATTTGGTGATGTGCAACTTGTGCTTGTGCTGCATAGTCTGTATTTTTAGGCAGGGGGAGGGGTATCATTATGGCCTCGAGAGTACATTGCATGTCCCCATGCAACCCCTCCTTACAAGCAGCAGCACATCATTAGGAGCGATGTCCTCGTCTTTCTTTCTCAATCAGGACATTTCACGTCATGCATTGAGACATTTTCGCAGCCGCCACCTTGACCCTATGCCTCTCACCCTTAGGACGTACTGGCATAAAGTCTGTCAAACATATAAAAGGATGACCCAGACACATCACTCAGTGTATCAGACATCCTATGCTGTCTATTCTCTTGGCAAACTTGGGATATAATTTCAAGTCTCGGACCAATCTTTATTCTTTCCTTAATGAAATGCTGCTGGCTCGGCCTTGCCTCATTCTTCACGGCATTCTTGGCATTGTTCATCAGTTCACAATTATTTAAGCCCAACGTATTAACCCTTTATATGCAGCTCAAGAGTAACAAGTACCGCAAGAACACAGTGATGAATGGCAGTTAGGCTACAAATTGCTAGAGTTCCACAGCATTACTACACAATGTACACAAACCTGTGACGAGCATTCGGGCAGAGGATGACCGGTTTCTCACCCAGTGTTGTGCAATAGAAGTAGACATACTAAAGAATGCAAATTTTGTATTATTAATGTTAAGAAAAGGTAATCTGCAACACACTGTCCAATTGCAGGTAAAATTTTGTTTCAACATAAAAACAGATAAAATGTCTCCTTTAAAAGTTGAGCATTTTCACATTTCACTGAAGAATTCTAGGCCATATCGATCTAGCTAGCTAGCTATTTATCAGCATGTCTTTCATTCATTATTTAGTTTGTATTTGGACCGCTTGACTGCCTCCTCACATTTTTGTGAACTGATTTTTCCTGAGAGCCAACTCAGCTAACAGGGAATAGAAGTAAATAATAAGCTCTGAACAGATTGATGGTTTAGTGACTTGTCTCGATGTCCATGTCAATTGGTTTGAATGTCTCTCTCTTGCCGTTTTCTAAATCAACACTTTATTCAGCGCTCAATCTTTACCTCTAAGCTACCGGTTCCCCTCCAGTTAGGTCTGAGGGAACGGTAGCAAAAGAGCAGCGCCGTTGGAAGTGGTAGGGGTTCAAGTGTCCCAGTCAAATTTACAGCAGCCATACTTGCAACTTCTTAATCGTAGTAGGGAACGGTCTCAATTAGGAGTGGGGAAGAAAATTGACTCAGTGCAAAATCCCAATACAAAGCTGTGATGATTTTTGTATTGCAGCATTTCCTTGGAATCGCAGTATTGCACATTGAACTGGTGTTGTAATGAATATTGATGCAGTGATTTCTACATCTCTGAATGAATTTGAAATGTTTGAATGTTTCCAAAGGGAAGAACTCTTTGTGTTTTAAGCTTCTGGGACAAAACTGGTCTTTAAATAAATGCATTTTTTTGTTAATTTTCTTTGGATTTTTGTAAGTTTCACATTTTAATTTATGTAAAAGATGACGAAGCCTTAAAAAATTGTTGTATTGAATGCCACTTTATATAATAACATGTAATTTGAAAAATCATGAATTGATGCTACAATATCATTGTAATATCAGATTGGGAGGTACCATCTGATTCCCAACCCTAGTCTCTCTCCACCAGGCCACACTATCAGTCCAGTGCACATTTTACCCTCACCACTCTAATCTACAGAAAGGTGGCGAATGAAAGGAAACACCAACCTAAAGTGTCTTCGTAAGGTGTTGGGCCACCACGAGCCTCCAGAACAGCTTCAGTGCTCCTTGTCATAGATTCTACAAGTCTCTGAACCCTACTGGAGGGATGGAGCACCATTCTTCTAAAATATATTCCTTCATTTGATGTTTCGATGATGGTGGTGGAGAGCGTTGTCTCACACGTCGGTCCAAAAGCTCCCATAGATTTTCAGCTGGGTTGAGATCTGGTGACTGTGAAGGCCATAGCATATGATTTAACAATGATAATAATAATAATACATTATTTGTGGGCGCCTTTCAGAGCACTCAAGGACACCTTACAGAACACAGTAAAAAAACAAGCAGCGCTGTATCAGACAGCATAAAATCAAAATAAAGCAGGGTAGACAATAAAAAGTTAACGCAACAGATAAGTATAAAATCATCATCGGCACAAAACTCAGTGAAGAGTGTATTAGACTGAATATGCCAGTTTGAAAAGGTGCGTTTTGAGATTGGACTTGAAGGTTGAAAGAGAGTCAATGTTGTGAATGTCTTGTGGGAGAGAGTTCCATAGGCGGGGGGCAGAACGACTGAAGGCTCTAGTCCCCCATGGTAGTCAAGCTGGCCGATGGTGTAGTGAGTTGGAGAGCAGAAGAGGATCTAAGAGTGCGGGAGGACGGCATGTGGATATGAAGGAGTTCGGAAAGATACGAAGAAGCTAGAATATTAAGGGCCTTAAAGGTGAGGAGCAGGATCTTGAAGTCAATACGGTATTTAACAGGGAGCCACTGGAGTTGCTGAAGAACAGGAGTGATATGGTCTACGGAAGGAGTTCTGGTAATGATATGGGCGGCTGAATTTACATCATTTTCATCCTCATCAAACCATTCAGTGACCCCTCGTACCTTGTGGATGGGGACATTGTCATCCTGGAAGAGACCACTCCCGTCAGGATAGAAATGTTTCATCATAGGATGAAGGTGATCACTCAGAATAACTTTGTATTGATTTGCCGTGACCCTTCCCTCTAAGAGGACAAGTGGACCCAAACCATGCTAGGAAAATGCCCCCCCACAGCATAACAGAGCCCCCGGACCCGCTCACTGTAGGGGTCAAGCGTTCAGATTTTTCCTTTCATTTGTCACCCGTCTGTATATCATGCAGTGATCATGATCATAATCAACTCATGCAAAAAAAATCAATTACACTTAAGAGATGGCTCGAGTTCTTTTCCTTTTTATATTTTCACCTACATAATTTGATCCCACTATCAAGAGCATCATGGGGTTTTTCCATTGATAATGTTAAAATGTGGGTTGAAACCTTGGCACATGGGGTCCACGTTTGAATGCAGTATCATACAGAGGCCATATTGCAGGTTGGTACTATTGATTTTCACCCTCAAAGGTCCGAGCCGAAGCGCAGAAGGCAAGATTGAGCTCTTCTTCTGCTACTCACTGAAACGTCACAGCTCCTAAAAGTCTCCCACCTACAACTTAGATTATGGCCACTGACGGTTCTCAATGTAGCCTAGATGTGTGATTTTTTTTCCCTCCATACCACTGCCCAATAGGTTGCTTTACGTGGGCGTAGCACTGCGGCCACTATATGGACAGGGACTCTCAAAGCGAGCCCAGGAACCGCATATGTCCTCGTGCAGCAGCCCTCCTGTCAGTCACACTGCCCCGTCATGTTAAGCATGACATTTAAAGTTGGACCAAGAAGGCCGACAAAAGCATCCTTTACCTCTTTGTTACTGCCCCTGCAGAGAGCCCTGCTCTGGCATGCGTGGGTGAGTGTGTTTGTGTGTGTTGTGACTTTGGCTGGACTTGGTCTGGCGTAAGGACAGCTGTCACATCTCCAACCTGTCACATGTGACACGGAGGAGATGCCAGAGGCCAGGGCATCACGAGATACAAGGACGGACAGAGGGAGCGCAAGGAAGACAAGAAAAGTGTGTGTTTGCATGTGTGTGTGTGTGTCCCTTTGTGTGCAAGTCTGCAGGGGAGTAAAAAAAAAATTGAATTCAAGCTATGGTAGAAGTAGGGTGGTGGCCACATGAAGGGCTTGACTTAGGGGCACCCGCCAACCCCACTGCACATACACACACTCACACTCACACACACACATACATACATACAAACAAATACACACACACTTCACTTTCTCAACCCCAGTCCTTAAGCAGTTGAGTCATATCCTCTCAGGGTTTGTAGTAAATACTGCCTTGATGTCCAACCACCAAGCCTGAAGGACTCCTTTCTGGACTTGCAGTCCTCTGACCTGGGTCATTTCAATGTTCATTACTCCCCTATGAAGACGTCTTCATTAAGACCCTGCCTATGGCCTGTGGACCAGACATTTTTAATGATGTTACTTCCCTTCTAACTCTTTACATAAGCACGCGGCACTTGGCCGCCAGTGCCTGTGGTTAAAAGGGCTTAAGATGTGTTTGTGTGTGTGTGTGTGTGTGTGTGTGTGTGTGTGTGTGTGTGTGTGTGTGTCTGTGTATACATATATCTATCCAAACATAAATGATCTTATTAAGTTGCTATTCTGTTGTGTTATGGAAAGTCGCCCCCCCCTTCCCGCAAGATGGTTTGAGTGGTTTTAAAGCCACAAGACGAGAGAGGTCAACATTTGTTTTCATCAGAATCCGTTTCGCAAGCTTCTTCCACTGAACTGCAAAATTATAGGAGGGAAAAAAAGAAAATGGTGAGCGAGTTTTGAAAGCGTTTGAACGTTTCACCATCGAATGACGTGTTACTTCACCAGGACTCCACTTTACCATGTTTTATATTCCCTAGCTAAAACCAGACATCGAATACAAGATCAGGTGGTGTGACCCTCCAACACTTTACTGGGTCGCAAGAATGATGTTTCTTATTTTGTTTTTTTCAACCAGTTGCACCATGAAAATTAGAAATGGTAAGAGTGAGAGCGTTGTGTTCACTGTCATCTTTTAGCTCCTGTCAAGTGAGCGTCATTCTTTTCTCAGAAGTCGCCCGAAAAGTAAAATGTGTGAAATATACTTTTCCTCAGAAAAAATATTTCCATGTGCCCTCGGGCTGCCCTGGGTTTGGGGGGGTGGGCGCTCTTTCAGTCTTCTTGCTTTTCTGTCTGATCAAAGTTTGAAATGTTGAGTAATAATTCTGCAATATGTGGGAGAAATGGAGGCCCGGAGAGGTGAGAAATGTGTAAGAACCACATCCTCAACTCCGGCTTGTCTTGGTGGCTAATAAGGCACGATGTTTTAATGGTCTTGAAGCTACATCTTGCAAATGGTTTTAGTGGTCCCGGGGTGGAGATGGTCCTGAAAGGAATGATGCGCTGCTTTTGATAAATACACAGCGTCAGTCTGCACATTTTGTCTGTTTCAGAGACATTCAGTAAACTCTCAAGAAGCCTAAAAGCCTTAAACACCCCACAGCTGAGGACGCTTGCATCATTCAGCGCCAATCGTTGGGTACTGGCAGTGAAAATCAGCTTAAACCTGTAATTCTAAACTTTTAGTCTCTCACTCTACCTCTCTCTCTCTCTCTGTGTCTGTCTGTCTCTCTCTGTCTTGCCACCTCTCTTTCTCTCTCGCTCTCTGTCCGCCTGTCTCTGTCTGTCTGTCTCTCTGTTTGTCTCTCTCTCTCTGTCTGTCTGTCTCTGTCTGTCTGTCTGTCTCTCTCTCTCTCTCTAAGTAAAAAGAGCAAACCTAGAGGTTTTTCTTATAACAGTTCATTGTGGTCGTAGTATATTTTCCATACATGAGGAAAGACTGTAACGGTATTTCAGAAAAAGAAATGACTGGTGTATTGTAGGCAAATTTTCATTATATGTTTATTAATGTTATCATGTTTACCGGTCAAAATAAGCCAGCCTTGACAGCTCTTTAGTGGGATCGTTGGTAAAAATAGCATATTTACATTAGGGTGAGGCTAACCACTGCCAGCAATAACTGTACATACTGTGCACACCATCTTTGATTTGCAGATTTATGTAGACAGACGAGACAAAAAGAGGCTATTTTTATATGGCCGGTTTGTAGCCCTTGCACAGCAGATTAATCTAAAATGGCGTTTTGTAAGAGTTCAGGGGTCTGCCTTTATTTTTTTGTTTGTTTGTTTCATTGACGGGGTATGACTTGTGACAGCTCTTCGCTGTCCGTTGGGACAGGACGGGTCTGATTCATTCCACAAAGGGGCACCCCCATCGTTGGTGCTGTTCGTCTGACCATTGCATTGGACGGCACAAGGCCACCCAAGCAGAACAGTCCCGACGTTCTCCCCTGGCTTTCTCACCTTGCTGTTGGTTCTCATCTATCTGTTTACCCCGTCCCGGTCCAGAAGAAGCAGCCGTTTGATAACCTTTATAGGTGAGAGCAGGGGTTGACAACGACAGACTTGAGCAAAACAATCACTTACCGTTCACTCCGTCTCTCATCTCTCTCTCCCCCACCCCACACAACACTCATTTCCCCCCCAAAATCTGTCCCTTATTGTCAGGGACGGAGGCCTCGAGCACTGCTCTGAGACAGAGAGTGGTTCTTGTTTACTGATGCAGGCTACATTGATGTGAGCTGATTCTATCAAGCAACACTTTTGTCACACACCCTACCATCCCAATCCGCCTCCCTTCTCCTTATCTTGCCCCCCTGCTAATTCATCTGCCATGATGAGGCTCACCATCTGGCTGATGAGGGAGCTACCAGTATTGTTGGGACTGTTGCCTATGTATACAACCTCCGCTATGCAAGCACATTGAACTGCAGCTTAGATATTTTTGCCCTGTTCATTAAAAATACACTTAACATTGCCTTTTTTTCTTTGTTTTTTTCTTTTTGGATATTTCCCTCTTTTTCTCCCCAATTACCCCACTCTTCTGAGCTGTCCCGGTCGCTGCTCCACCCCCTCTGCCGATCCAGGGAGGGCTGCAGACTACCACATGCCTCCTCTGATACATGTGGAGTCGCTAGCAGCTTCTTTTCACCTGACAGAGAGGAGTTTCACCAGGGGGACGTATTGCGTGGGAGGATCACGCTATTCCCCCCAGTCTCTCCCCCCTGAACAGGCGCCCTGACCGACCAGAGGAGGCGCTAGTGCGGCGACCAGGACACATACCTGCGTCCGGCTTCCCACCTGCAGACACGGCCAATTGTGTCTGTAGGGTCACTGGAGGTAACACGGGGATTCGAACCGGCGATCCCCGTGTTGGTAGGCAACGGAATAGACCGCTACGCTATCCAGACACCCACTTAACATCGCCTTAAAGCAACATTGTGTCATTTTTCCATTAATTTGGAGGACAGGATGTAATCATTTCTTCACGCATAGGAAATGACGCACACTCAGAGGCATGATAAAAATGAACACGCGTTTTAGATGGGTTTTTTTTCTTCAGCAGTGGACCACACATATTTTGCTGCAGCCTGTACCACCAACAGGCCACTGCTGAAGACAAAAGCATCTAAAATCCCGCATTCATTTTTATCATGCTTTTTAGCCGGCGTCATTTCCTATGTGCAGATAAAGAATCGCGTGTCATTGGCCGGTATTACGGCAACACTGACCACGTTGGTCTTACCAGACCATTTGAGGCAATAGCGATGGAATTTAAGTGTTTCATTGACGCGCCACAGATCTCAATTTGTTGTGCGCACACTCCAGATCTTAATAAATGAATGTTGCTTTGACATGTTCCAAACATGTAATACACAATCATATTTATTTAAAAGAGACTAACTAACCTGATCGCACCCGATAGACACTACGCCTATTGTAGAAATCATGTTAGCAAATGAACACAGTTATTCACACAATAATGATGATGATGTTTACTCAGTTGTGTCGTCTTTGCTGAAAACTTGTTTATTTCACCTAGCTGGTCATCCAGTGTGTTGTGGCTGCCATGAGAAATATACGTGGTCAAGATTTGAGCTCACATGATGGATTTGTTGCTGTTGAATGCATAAAGTGCTTACTATTTACCATCTAAATCATCTGTTTGGCTTTTCTGCAATTAGACTCACTGGATTGAAGATGGATGAAAACTCGCCGATGTGGAGAAATATTGCATTTGATTGCTGCCGTGGGTTTTGTTTGAAGAACTGGAATTAAACACAGCCGCGATAACAATTATTAGCTCTTGTTACTGTCACTAGACTTGGATAGAAAACGCTCAGCGAGCGAATCTGTGCTCCGCCCGTGCAACCGTTTCGCTTCGATCAGAGGACGGTCCGTCTTTTCCATCGACAGACCTGGGTTTCGCGTGATCCCATCAGAGTTGACCCCGTTGGAGGACACGCTGCTGCAAACGGGTTGCGCCATGCCTCCACCCAATAATGTATGGTGGTTAGGATATTGCCCCCTCACGATGGAGGGCAGCGATTATCACAAATGGATGAGTTCAAACCATCTGTGAGACATTTGATTAACACCGTTGAGCATCTTTGGGGAAAGAGAGAGAGAGAGAGAGCGAGAGAGCCCAGAGTGGTTCTTCATATCAAATTGTACTAATGACAGACCCTCGCAAGTGGCCATGCTCTAGGAAAGGAGGAAAAAAAACACATTGGGGAAGAGAAATTCAAACCTTGGAGAAACGGAGCGGGTTTGGTGCAGGCAGCTCCGGGTGGCCTCGCTCTCCATCTCACACATGATTTGATTGGTGCTCCCAGTCATCGGTTCTGCCGCGTGTTCCAGCTGTTGAAGCTAATTTGGCATGAAACAAAACAGATGTTTCTACTGGTGTCATCCCTCCTCCTGCTTTTCTTCTCCTCAGTCTTTTTTTTTTTGGGACCCACACTTGTTGTACACAGACAGACTCGGGCCTGAGCAGATCTGCCTGGTTCTGGGTTACGCGGAGGCACTCGCCGTTGTCAGCGTGAATGCATGTGACATTTCGGTAATGGTTTTAAGAATTAATCTTCCAACCTTCCGTATTCTCCTTGTCAGGACACGGCGTTGGACCCTGGCGAGGATGTGGCCCTGCTGTCGGTGAGCTTCGAAGACGCAGAAGCCACCCAAGTGTTTCCCAAACTCTACCTCTCCCCCAGCATCGAACAGTAAGTGGCCGCATTGATCAGTCAGCTTATCCATCAGCCAGGTCACCAATGTGTCATTCAGTTTACTGGAGTCGGTGGGGACACTGACTTGTGCACACGAGGCATCTGCTCAACGGGGGCCTTTTAATTATTATTAGATGTAGTTCTGAATAGTTTTTTCCATTTACAATAAGATAAGATGTATTTTATTAATCCCCCATGAGGACATTTATCCTCTGCATTTAACCCCTCCCTACACACACACACCGGAAGCAGTGGGCAACCGTGCTAGCTAGGAGCAGTGGGCGGCTGCCATGCAGCGCCTGGGGGACCGACTCCAGCTCTCCTTGCCAGGCCTCGGTCAGGGGCACAGGCAGGAATTTTGACCCTAACAAACATGCCTTTTGATGGCGGGAGGAAACCGGGGCATCCGGAGGAAACCCACAGAGAGAACATGCCAACTCCATACAGAAAAGACCTGGGACAGCCTGGGGTTTGAACCCAGGACCTTCTTGTTGTGAGGCAACAGTGCTAAACCACTGGGCCACCATGCTGGTGTGTTTGACCTTTATATACATGTATATATAGATAGATAGATAGATAGATAGATAGATAGATAGATAGATAGATAGATAGATAGATAGATAGATAGATAGATAGATAGATAGGTATATTATATACACTCACTGGCCACTTTATTAGGTACACCTTGCTAGTACCGGGTTGGACCCCCTTTTGCCTTCAGAACTGCCTTAATCCTTCGTGGCATAGATTCAACAAGGTACTGGAAACATTCCTCAAGAGAGTTTGGTCCATATTGACATGATAGCATCACGCAGTTGCTGCAGATTTGTCGGCTGCACATCCATGATGCAAATCTCCCAGTCCACCACATCCCAAAGGTGCTCTATTGGATTGAGATCTGGTGACTGTGGAGGCCATTTGAGTACAGTGAACTCATTGTCATGTTCAAGAAACCAGTCTGAGATGATTCGAGCTTTATGACAGGGCACGTTATCCTGCTGGAAGTAGCCATCAGAAGATGAGAACACTGTGGTCATAAAGGGATGGACATGGTCAGCAACAATACTCTGGTAGGCTGTGGCGTTGACACGATGCTCAATTGGTACTAAGGGGCCCAAAGTGTGCCAAGAAAATATCCTCCACACCATTACACCACCACCACCAGCCTGAACCGTTGATACAAGGCAGGATGGATCCATGCTTTCATGTTGTTGACGCCAAATTCTGACCCTACCATCCGAATGTCGCAGCAGAAATCGAGACTCATCAGACCAGGCAACGTTTTTCCAATCTTCTATTGTCCAATTTTGGTGAGCCTGTGCGAATTGTAGCCTCAGTTTCCTGTTCTTAGCTGACAGGAGTGGCACCCGGTGTGGTCTTCTGCTGCTGTAGCCCATCTGCCTCAAGGTTCGACGTGTTGTGCGTTCAGAGATGCTCTTCTGCATACCTCGGTTGTAATGAGTGGTTATTTGAGTTACTGTTGCCTTTCTGTCAGCTCGAACCAGTCTGGCCATTCTCCTGTGACCTCTGGCATCAACAAGGCATTTTCGCCCACAGAACTGCCGCTCACTGGATATTTTCTCTTTTTCGGACCATTCTCTGTAAACCCTAGAGATGGTTGTGCGTGAAAATCCCAGTAGATCAGCAGTTTCTGAAATACTCAGACCAGCCCGTCTGGCACCAACAACCATGCCACGTTCAAAGTCACTTAAATCACCTTTCTTCCCCATTCTGATGCTCGGTTTGAACTGCAGCAGATCGTCTTGAACATGTCTACATGCCTAAATGCATTGAGTTGCTGCCATGTGATTGGCTGATTAGAAATTTGCGTTAACGAGCAGTTGGACAGGTGTGCCTAATAAAGTGGCCGGTGAGTATATATATATATATATACACACACACATATATACATATACACACACACATATATACATATACACACACACACACACATATATATGTGTGTGTGTGTGTGTGTGTGTGTGTGTGTATGTATGTATATATATATATATGTTTATTTATATATGGTGATAAAAGACTGGTTTATTACCACAAACTTTGAATTAAACCTTCCAAAGCGTGCACTTGACACACACACATTCTCTGTGATTTGAGGATCACAGTCGTCACCATGAAAACTATCATCTGAAATCCTCACAGGACCAGGGGAATCAAAAAAGGCAGGAAGTTTGTTTCGATAATTCCGCTGTAAGGACAACAGTTTGGGCGAAATCTTCCACGAAAAAGGGCTCCACCCGAAATCCTTTAGGTAGATGCCCCCCACCCCACCCCACCAAACTCAGAAAAAAGTCATCCAAACGTGACAGGGGTCCAACTTGCAGCGGCTCCGTTTTCGAGGGCGAGTCCGAGGGAGAGGGTCACTTTGTGAGGCTCGCCCCACATTATGCCCCGGTGAATATTCCCACGCCCCGGCGACGGGACTCATCCACGCGTTCCTCACACAACAATAGGAGGAGACGACCGGTGAGGAAGTGGATGACATGGGGCGTCCGAGCAAAGGATGACTGGACGTCTGAAGACATCTGGCATGTTAAAATAGAGAGCGCGTGCTTGTGAGCAGGCTTTTCCGGAATATGCATGTTGTGTGAATGTTAGTGTGTGTCTGTGGGTCTTGTGTAACTTCGGCAGTGTGTGTCCTCTCTTTTTGCACAGCCCTTATTGTTCGTCCTGGTGCATTTAGTTAAAAAGGGTTTTTTTGTGGTTGTTGTTTGTTTGCATGTGTCATTTTGTGTTTGTGTATTATTGTGTGTCTGTGTGTTTGAGATTAGGTTATTTCCATGCATATGTGTGCACATCAGTGTTGGCGTGTGTGTGTGTTTCTGTGTTGTAACGTGTTTTAACTTTTTTTGATGTGTGTTTGTAGGTCTGTGTGTGTGTACACATGTAAACCTTTGAATAAGCTCTGCAGCAACTACACACTGGGTCTGTGGTTGTGTGTGTGTATGTGTGTGTGGATTGTGGAGAAACTTTTGTGTGTGTGTGTGCAGGTCTGTGTGTGTATTTCTGTGTGTGTGTGTGTGTGTGTGTGTGTGTGTGTGTGTGTGTGTGTGTGTGTACACGTGTGTGGTGTGTGTGTGTGTGTGGTGTGTGTGCGTGCAGGTGTGTGCGTGTGCGTGTGTGTGTGTGCGTGTGTGTGTGTGTGTGTGTGTGTGTGTCAGGTATGGGCCCACTCTAACCCCAGGGCCCCATGGTCGGGGCTTTCGTGCTCAGAATAATCTCCGGCTGATGTTTATTTACAAGTACACGCCCCGTCGCACCAGGTTAGAGGACCTCTGCCCCCCCTTCCCCTCTGTTCCTCCCCCCCCCCCCCCTCTCCGCACACCATATTCCTCCTTGCTAGCTCCTCCCCGGCTCTTTTGTCTTGGTCTGTAGATGTTTGGCAGGGTTATCTCTCACCATAATCAAATCACTCCTGCCCCCCGCTCTCCTTTTCATGCCCCCCGCCCCCGCCCCGCCCCCCGATTTTCTGGACACTTGTCTCCTCATCTGCAGCGCAGCTCTCGCTATGAAGTTTATATCTGTCCCTTTACTTCCCCACTGTGTTTATTCGTTGTGTAAGCAGACACACGTGCACACGCTTAGACAGACACACACGTGTGACACGCACACACGCACCCACCCGTCCTCCCATCTGATCTGTTAATATTTACTCTAGCGGGGCTTTAACGGGGCTTTAGCCCTACAAGGGAATTGCAGAAGCTGCCCTAATTGCACACATGAGAAAGGTTAACTGCCCCACTGCTCTTTGCACACAACACGAGCTCATTCATTCTGCACGCCGCGCACGAGAAAGCGTGCGTAAACACGGTTGTGCGAGCGCGCTCGTCGGCTTCCTGCACCGGGGAATCAAACTCGTGAGCCGCAACGAGAGACTTTCTTTCCTCTCTGCTGAGAGACTCGCCGTTTCTCAGCACCTCTTCTGCACAGCAAATCCGCTTTGCTGAGGAGCCTTTCACGCTCATTCCGCCATCCCACACCGGAGCCGTGCAGATGTGCACGCACATCTGTGTGTGTGTGTGTGTGTGTGTGTGTGTGTGTGTGTGTGTGTGCGTGCGTGTGCACGGCTGACCTTGCCCCAGCTCCAGACCAGACTGAAGCTGCTACACTGGCGTTGGGGGCTCTCCTCCGCTGCCAGTTGCGTGAGGAGAACAGACAGAAGGAGGCTAAAGGCGGTGCAGAGTAGAGCAGGAGAGGGGGGGGGAGCGCGGCGCAGCGCCGGGGGGGGGGGGGGGGGACGGGGAAGGGGAGGCCATACAACGAACCTGCCTTACCGAAGCCCTTTTGAGAAGAGAAACTGCAAAGGCTCAACTGTGCCGCATGAAACCCGGCGCTCTGTTGTCTGCCTCTTCTTGGCTTTACTGCTGCTTATGGCCGCGGTGCCTACACACACGCGTGTCAGGGCTGTGGATGTATGTAGGGATGTGTGTTAGGTTGTGTATCTATGTAGGGATGTGTGTTAGGTTGTGTATCTATGTAGGGATGTGTGTTAGGTTGTGTATCTATGTAGGGATGTGTGTTAGGTTGTGTATCTATGTAGGGATGTGTGTTACTGTATGCTTTTTTTACGCCTTTTTTGTCAGCTGTGTGGGAGTGTTAATTCATGACCCAGGGCGAAAATATACATCTTTACCATTGTTTGAACGGTGTGTGTGTGTGTGTGTGTGTGTGTGTGTGCGTGCGTGCGTGTGTGGATGAGAATGCTGGATGGATGTTTGTGCTATACGCAGCTTTGCGTACGAGTTAATTTCGCTCATGTAAGTATGCAAGCTGTGTGTGTGTGTGTGTGTGTGTGTGTGTGTGTGTGTGTGTCCATGTGAATCTGTTAGTTTGCCTCTCTGTCCTTACTGACTCTTGTTATTCTTTAGTTGCTTTGTCCGACTGCCTTGTTTTGTGTGAAAAACAATTACGTAAAACCTCCTCTGGTCCCTCTCTGTTGCCTATACCTCACTCTGCATGTATGTGTGTATGTGTGTATGTCAGGACCTTTATTCCTGCTGTGGGCTGCAAAAACTGCAAGAACACACATATCCAAACTAACATATATCTCCAAATTAAACAAAAAATAATAAAATCACTGTCCAAGGGAACGAACGCCAGCCAGGATGACTGTCGGAACCGCCGGTCTGCATGGGCTAGCAGTTAGCTTAGCCCGCCCCGTGTCCACATCCTGTCAGACCGCCCTCATTGTTTCCCCTTCGGGCGCAGCTCCGGGCAGGGCCGTCATCCCTGGGCCTGCCGGATGCAGCAGACCAAGCTCCCTCAGCCAATCCAACGCCACGTCTCCCGGCCAGACACCTTCGACACACCTCCCCGCACTCCACACGACGACACCAAAAACACCACAGTCGACGCCAGGCGAGGCCGCCGCCAGACCGCCCTCGGTGTTATCGGAACCGCCGGTCTGCATGGGCTAGCAGTTAGCTTAGTCTGCCCCGCGTCCGCATCCTGTCAGACCGCCCTTGGTGTTACCTCCTCAGGCACAGCTCCGGGCAGGGCCGTGGTCCCTGGGCCCACAGGACGCAGCAGAACAAGCTCTCCCAGCCATCAAACGAAGACACAAACTTAGACACAGACGTGGACAAAGACCCTGCATGGATGGTACTGGGTGAGGCCGCCGCAAACGTGAATTCGCGCCGCCGTCTGCTCACACCAGACAAACAATGCAAGGGTATTTAACGGTGGAGTAATATATTGTGACGAATTCTGGGGCAGCGAACCCGGGTCAACCACACCACGGGCGACTCCGCTAACCAGTCAAATAAAGGGTCCGACCCATATATGTGTGTATGTGTGTGTGTGTGTGTGTGTGTGTGTGTGTGTGTGTATGTATGTATGTATGCGTATGTCTGTCTTTCTATCTATCAAAGCATCCTGGAGTATTTAGAAAGGCACTATATATAAATCTGATCTACCTACCTGCCTACCTACCTATCTACAAAGTTATTTTCAGGAATGCTTTAGAGTTATGTTTAGCCGACAGTTGCTCATAAGTTATTCTGTGTGTGTGTGTGTGTGTGTGTGTGTGTGTGTGTGTGTGCGTGTGCGTGTGTGAATGCACTTTATGTATGTGTGTCAGTCAGTCTGTATACGTCTCTCTCCACACACACAAGTGTATATTGTGTATATATATATATATATATATACACACATACACACACACACACACACACACACACATCTATCTTTCTGTCTGTCTTTCTTTGCCTGTTTCTGTTTTCCTCTGTTCTGTCCATCATACAGTTTTTAACTTCCTTTTTTTTAATATTATAAATTCCCCCTACTGGGCCTACCCCCCCCCACCTCCTCCCTTTACATTCCGTTTTTCCACGCCATCCGCCCGTCTCTTTCTCCCTGTCTCTCTCTATTTCTATCGCTCTCTCCTCTGCTGATCCCTCTGGCTGATCCTCAAAGGGAGCGGGGAGAGCGAGTGGGACTTGAAAGAGAGAGCAGCGCCGCGCTCTTCCCGGCAAGGTCGCTCCTCGCTCCACCGAAACGCTGCGAGAAAAGCAGAACACACGGGAGGGGCGCCGTTCCCCTCTCTCGCTACCTCTCTCTCCTCCGCTCGCTCCCTTTCTCCTTCCAACCTTGCTGCTCCCTCTCCTTCGCCCGTCATTCCCGAGCTGTTTGATACCTCACTCCCCCCCGCCCCTTGTCTTGTCAGCGGCCGTTCGGATGCAGGGGTACTGAAGGAAAATCGTAAGCCCCCTGAGCTACTCTGTTATACCATGGTTGCCATCCCCTCCACCTCTCTCTCTCTCTCTCTCTCTCTCTCTCTCTCTCTCTCTCTCTCTCTCTCTCTCTCTCTCTCTCACTGTTTCTCCCTCCCTCTATCTTTTTTCCCCTTTCCTTTATCTTCAGACGGACCATTGATCAGTAATGTTTTCTGGCTACAGAACAGCCAGAAAAAAAATTGTTGAAATACGTTAACTGACACCCACGTATTTACCAATACATACCGTAAAGACTTTAGCACCATTTTTCCTTTTTTTCTTTTCTCACTTTGATGCAACTATTCCTTTATATCTGCCGCTTGCTGTACAAACTGTATTGATTAAGACACGTCAACCGCTATTCTGCTCTCCTCACATTCATTTTTGGTCTTATTCAGTGTTCATTTTGTATGCAGTGTTTTAAATATTATTATCTGTCTTCAATATTATTATCAAAAGCATTGCCATATTGGCCATCAGTGCTATATTCTCTACACACATTTTATATATAACATTTCCGGAAACCGCCAATGGTGTTGATAGAAGTGCTCAACTAATGAGGAGCGGAATATCTATATCTATTGATGTATATATCTATATCTATCGATCTATATATATATCAGGGATCAGGAACAATTTATTGTCATTTCTATCGTGTACTTGCGTACACAAAAAGAAATTAATTTTCGTTTCACCCAGCCCACAGCAGTGCAACACAAAAGATAAAAACACATATCCAAAACTTCCAAAAACAGAGACCAAAGAAAAAAACACACAAACAGTTAACAACACAGTCCAAAAATTCCACCGTCCAGAGAACGAACGCCAGCCGGGATGACTCAGAACCGCCGGGCTGCATGGGCTAGCAGTTAGCTTAGCCTGCCCCGCTTCTGCGTCCTGTCAGTCCGCCCTCGGCGCTTCCTCTTCGGGCGCAGCTCCAGGCAAAGCCTCGGGCCCGCCGGACCCGGCAGACCAGGCTCCCTCAGCCGATCAAACGCCAGCTCTCCCAGCCAGACACCTTCGACACACCTCCCCCGCACTCCACACAACAACACAAACGCAGACAAAAACACTCCACAGTCGACGCTAGGTGAGGCCGCCGCCAGACCGCCTCGGTGTTTCCTCTCGGGCACAGCTCCGAGCAGGGCCGTGGTCCCTGGGCCCACAGGCTGCGGCAGACCAGGCTCTCCCAGGCCGATCCAACGCCAGCTCTCCCGGCCATTAAACAAGAAAAAAAATCGAAGATCAAAATAAAAACTTCACATGATGACACAAACTTAGACGTAGACGTGGACAAAGACACTGCATAGGCGGTACTGGGTGAAGCCGCTGCAAACCTGAGTTCGCAACACCATCTTCCCACACCCATATATATATATATATATATATATATATGTAAAGATGCAGGAAAAAAAAAAAATATATATCAAGATAAATGTAGGATAGATCTTAATAGTCTGCTCCTCATTTGTTGAGCACTTTTATCAACACCATTGATGGTTTCCAGGAAGAAGAAAAAAAAGAAGCCCGCTATGTCAGTATTTTATACCTTCAAGTAGTGCTTTTCTAACCATCATTTAAGTAGGAAAGTCTCAGTGGGAGAAATGGGCCTAGAATGTAAAAATTAATTGTATGGTGGCCATTTGTTCTCGGTGCTTGAAAAGGGGGGGGAAAAAAGCAAAATCCCTGCAGCATTCGAAGGAGCAACCCTGTGTGGTTCTGCATCCATATAGAGAAGGAAAAAAAATCAGATATTCAATATATTTGGAGCCTTTTTTCGAGTGGATTTAAAAACGATAGCATTTGCTAACAAGCTATTTAACAATAACGTTTACAACCGCTGATACGAAGGAGATGGCGCTACGGCGAGGCCCCTAGACCCATACAATTGCATACTTAGAAAGGCGTCATTAGGTAAAATGATTAGTTCGGAATTGGCCGAGGTTCCCCGCTTCCCCAGCCAACAAGGCTAGCGCTGCTATAGGGCGCTGGTTGGGTCACCAGGATCAAGTGGGAGTCAAGTAGGAGTGTGTTGGCTTACATCCATATCTCAGTAGTACTAAAGAGACTAGTCCAATTAGATCTCTGTGAGCCCAGGGTTCAGCGGTATTAGATGGGCATGAGATTTTCAGAAGAAGCAGATCAAACGTTACCGGTCCCTGTGGACTTCTTAAAAGCGGTCGCACACAAGGCATCAAACACTTCAGAGCTAATGTTGCAGGGAAGAGTATCCCTCTGTGAAGCTTCAGGCCATGCTGGGTTTTTCTTCTTCTTCTTCTTCTCCTCCTCGGTTTTCATCCTCTATTGAGCTGTATTTAACACAACATGGGAGAGGTGTCCTCGAGATGACACGGCGGCGAGGGAGCATTTGAACTCGTTGACTCAGTTAACGCTTTTTTTCTACCCCGTGAATATGTGCTACGGTTGCGTTTTGAACATGCCAGATTATGCACATAATGAATGAGGTTCTCTGGTTTTATTTGTAATTCGGATGCTAATTGACGCTGCGTTTTTCTGCTCTTATTCATATTACACCGGCGTGCACGGTTTAAGTGAGAGGATTAGAGAGCGTTATCAGAGCCCACGTAACGTGCCGGCGCTCCAGCCAGGACGCACTTTTCATTTAGCGTGACTGGATAGTTACCTCATTATGGGGTTTAAGTTTCACCGCCACTTTTCCGTCAAGTTTTGCACGCCACATCTGCAGCTCTACGGCGTCTCCTTTTTTTGATTTTGACTGCTTTCGCCTCCTCGCCCTCCCCCCGACCGACCCCTTTCCGTTCTCGCGTCTCCCTCTCGTTTACCTGATTGTGCTCTGCCTGGGAGACGAGCTGGACGCGGCTCTGCTTCCCCCAGCAAACCTGCTGCATTGCATAAAAGAACTGAGTGGGCACCGTCTCTGCCCCCAAACCAGATTTAGGAGCCCAGAAAACTCAACAGAGAGAGACAGTTTTAGGCTACAGTGCACTAATGTTTGTGTATCTGCATTTGCCTTTCGGTGTGTGCATGTGTGTGTGTGTCCATGTGGTATTTCGCACATGTGCCTGAGTGTGTGGGTGTGCAGTTCGTGTGTCCCTTCTCCGGCATTGTTGGGAGATGTTTTATAGTCTTTGAAAAATCCTTGAATTTTGATTCATTTTCTTGATTGTTTTTTTCTTCAAGGTTTTTTGTTGAACATTTTTTCTTTTCTGTCACAATCAGAAATTGTCAGTCTGATAAAAACATGTTGCGCGCCGCAGTCACTGCAGACACGTCTCCTTGCACGCTGGCACGCCGTCCTCCCTCTCGTCTCGCTGGAGGCGCCTTTTATCGTGCGTCTGTCTGCAGACATGGTGATAGCTCGCTTTCACTGGTAACCGGCTTCAGAAATCTGTGGGTAGTCTTTTGTCTCTCCAGTCAGTAAACCAGTGTTTGTGTGTGTGTGTGTGTGTGTGTGTGTGTGTGTGTCGCCACTAATTGTCCCAACTATCTTGATCGTCCATCCGTTCGTCCAGGTATAAAATCACAGACGCCGCTGTTCCAGTTTTGATGAAATCTTGGGATGTAACACATCCTGCCAAATCAGTCTAACATTTGCAAAATAACAATTGTCCAAACATGGTTGCCATGCCAACCACTATCATTCCAAATTTTAAACAAACCAACTTATCGGCATCGCAGCTGGAGTGTTGAAATTTGGTGCGTACTTCTATTTCCCCCATCTGAACATCCCCCCCCTTTTCGCCCCAATTGTATCCAGTCAGTTACCCCACTCTTCTGAGACGTGCCGGTCGCTGCTCCACCCCCTCTGCTGATCCGGGGAGGGCTGCAGACTACCACACGCCTCCTCCGATACACGTGGAGTCACCAGCCGCTTCTTTTCCCCTGACAGTGGGGAGTTTCACCAGGGGGACATAGCGTGTGGGAGGATCACACTAGTCCCCCACCCCCCCTCCCCGAACAGGTGCCCTGACTGACCAGAGGAGGAGCTAGTGCAGCGACCAGGACACATACCCACATCCGGCTTCTGTAACATAGACTCGGCCAATTGTGTCTGTAGGGATGCCCAACCAAGCCGGAGGTAAGACAGGAATTCGAACCGGTGATCCCCATGTTGGTAGGCAACGGAATAGACCGCCATACTACTCGGACACCCCCTAAGTAAACAGTTTTAAGACATCCCTTTGGACTCTGAAAATTTAAAATGGGTATTTATCAGTGTTTTTGAAGTTTAACCGACTAAATGATTAATAAAAAAAATAATTGTTACATTAATTTGTTATGAAAATAATCGTTAGTTGCAGCTCCAGTCTCCTCCTGGAATTGCAACAGAGAAAGATAAGGCATCACTGCATCACTCGTGGGGGGCAACATGTCTTCTTTTGACTTATACCTGGTTTCAAGATGGCTTGACTTGACCATGTTAGTCCAACGAATGCAGCTAAAAGAGAAAAACTGGTACCCACCATGATTGCATCACCAGCTAAAATCTGAGATTGAAATCTGATTGAGAACCGTTCCAGGCTTATGCATATTTTGCACAGTTTATATGCATACAGAAACCTTAAAGAAATATTAGCGATGCGCTCGTCGGCCCACCATTTCACAGATCTGCCTCTTTATTCAGCCCACAAGGCTGCCAACAGTAGTGTGAAGTGTAATTGTAATGAGTGTTGTGAAGGGGAGTCGCCATGCACTGCACTGCTACCATGGTTGACTCAGCGACAGTGAGTCAGAAAGGGGACTATGAACTTCCTTCATGTATATCAAAAGCACCTAGCTCCATTTTATGATAAAAAACTGCATGTTGTAGGCTGGGATTTCTCTTTAAACCACAAACATCAAGGAACCACGCTTCACCCTCAACCCTTCATCCACAAATCATCTTCTTCCTTCAGCCTCGTGAATTTTTCGTCCTTTTGGGGGGACAACAGAGTTTCAAAGTCACAAATCTCCAATTCAGTTTTTCTTCCCCACAGATCTTTATATGCCGATGACGCATTGTGGGCCTGTGGGCCTTTTAATAGCCTGGTTTTATGCAAATGAATGATGATTCGAGGTTCTGAAGGGACATTTTGGCCAAGCAACATCTGAATGGTCACATAGTAGTAGCCGCTGTAGGCCACAAGCGCCTTGTCTAGTCACTGAAGAAGAATAGGACATTATTTGTCCTAAACGGACAACATGCCGACTCATGTGTAGGTCTTTTAAAACCCTCTGGGCTGCTTAAAATGGAAGAGAGCAGTCAAAATGGAGATGTTGTGGCTTTGAAACAATCTCTGAAAAGTTGGACTTTGCCTCGTCTTTCAGTTCACTAATGAGGCATGTCTGTTGCCCTCCTTACAGCTGCAAGTCCTTATCTGCTCTCGAAGCATCACTTGTCTCGTACTGTCATATTCTCGTGCACACACACACACAAACAAACAAACCGAGCTTCGTCACCATCCACCTGAGTCACTGAGGATAATCTCTTGGGTTGATGAAGTCATAGCCAGCCCTGTCACTGTACAGCACGTGCATTTGTGTGCATGTGTGTGTGTTTGTTTACATGTTCTCGTGTGCTGCACTGCTTACTGTAAATATGTCATACAGTAGACTTGGTTGCTCAGAGGAGGCTTGGTAGGCATATTGTCCATACGATGACTCCACTATGTGTGTGTAGCTTAATGAGAGCCTCGTCGCCGGTGCACACTGAGGCCAGGGACACCTCGGGGGCCCATTTGGGAAAGGAATAATGCCATTGTATCCGGATTCCCAGCGTAACCATAGGTAACTCATTGAGCAGGATTTTTCTGCCGAATCAAAGCCTCCTTCTGGAAGTCCTACAATACTGGGATTTTCATAATATTAAAGGTGCCAGGTGTAGAATGTCTCCATTTTCAAGTGTTCAGTCGTAATGACGCTTCATAATTCCAACAGAAACAGGCGTAATGCATTTTGATTAGTATATATTTAGAGAAAATCACTTCATGTTGATGATTTCTAAACAAACCCCTTCCCTCGTCAATAGGAAAACTTCCATCCGTTCATCCATTATCCAAACCGCTAATCCTGCTGTCAGGGTCGCGGATTTGCTGGAGCCTATCCCAACAGTCATTGGGCGGCAAGCGAGGGGACACCCTGGACAGGCTGCCAGTCCATCACAGGGCTGACACACACATTCACGCCAAGGGACAATTTAGTATGGCTGATTCACCTAACCTACAGGTCGTTGGACTGTGGGAAGAAACCGCAGCACCCGGAGGAAACCCACGCAGACACACAGAGGACGACCCGGGATGACCCCCAAGGTTGGACTACCGCGGGGCTCGAACCCAGGACCTTCTTGCTGAATGGGAAAACTTTTCAGGGAATTTTTTTACTTGCCAATTGCATTCTGCATATTTCACTAGAACACATATACAAAGCTGTTGAGGACCTTTCTTCTCTATAAAGCGGCATAAAGGCGTCCCCAACCCTTCAAATCGGTCTTCTCTCAGCCCCTCTTTGCGGAGAGAAGGTGGGTGTCTCCAAGTCTGGGACCTCACATACCTCTGACATGTGTTTATTGATTGTCATTTATTTAAATCCTGTATTTGAGGGTTGTCATAATCTGCAAAAATATGAGTGGTCAGTTTGAATGACTGCCTGGTCTGTTCCATACCCTAAGCTGGACTTTTTTTTTTCTTCCACCCTTTTTCTCCCCAATTGTACCCGGCCAATTACCCCACTGCTCCAAGCTCCACCCCGTCTGCCGATCCGAGAAGAGCTGCAGACCACCGCATGCCTGCTCCGATACACGTGGAGTCCCCAGCCGCTTCTTTTCACCTGACAGTGAGGAGTTTCACCTGGGGGACGTAGCGCATGGGAGGATCATGCTATTCCCCCTAGTTCCCCCGCCCCACCAAACAGTTACCCCCACCAACCAGAGGAGGCGCTAGTGCAGCGACCAGGACACATACCCACATCCGGCTTCCCACCCGCAGACACGGCCGATTGTGTCTGTAGGGACGCCCAACCAAGCCAGAGGTAACATGGGGATTCAAACCAGCGATCCCCGCATTGGTAGGCAACGGAATAGACCGCTACACTACACAGATGACCTGAGCTTGTCTTTAAGATGAAATCCCTCTAACTCAGTTTGGACCTTCAACCTGTTAACTCATCAAAACCTTTACTTAGACCGTCACAGTAATTGCAGTTAAGGTCATATGCGTCCTTAGTACCCCGGTAGCACACAGAGTGCTTTGATTAACTTTTAATCAAGTTTGACTGTTGGTTGTTGGAGATAGATGCCAATGAGTAATCATCCTCCATTCACTCGGTTCTTTTAGAAGCGTGCAGTTAGAATGACAAAAACTACAGCACCCTTCTGCACATGCCTGTCATTGGCACAACCGAGTGATGAGCTCACCACTTTACTTTCTAATGTCTGTGTTTGGTTGCTCTGAACGACACGCGGCTGTTCTAAGATCGGTAGGTGGATAGATGGCCATCATCTAGACTTCCAGTTTTGATGCAAGCTAAGATGAACTGACCGTTTGTCGAAGCACACCGGCCCATTCTAATTAAATGGACAAAACCTACCGTAAATGGTGACTTCAGAGTTCTTGTGAAAAGAATGTTTTTTTTTTATGCAAACAGCTTTTCAAGAGTTTATATTTGCCTCTCTGTGAAGTAAACTCTAAAAAGTCTGAAGTCAGACCAAAGACCTGGACTGAGGAGTGTAAACTGTTATTGTGTAAGCCACGGGTGTGGCTACAATCTTTAGCAACTTAGGCAAATTTGTACTTCCAGTAAGAACACTTCCCATGAATTTCAAGGATGACAAATCAACTGAAGTCTGTCCAGTTCTCACACGCTGCACAACAGACGGCGTCCAGGCGAGTTTTTGTGGACACACCTCTCGGGGCCGATCTGGGATCAACGCTAAGTCACACACAGTTGAGCGGACCCCTCCCAACCAAGGTCACTACCCAGGTCATCCTTTCACTGTTGGGTCAACATCTTGTCAGGTCACAGTCCCATTATGTCGCCGTGGTTTTGGGTTAAGTGGCCAGATGATGGTGTGATCAACCTTATCCTCCCACTAGTGGTTCTGTGGTATCAACAGCATTACACAAGTCATCTGACAAGGATTTCTTTCGTCACTGCGGCCTCACAGTCTGTCATAATATTAATATGTGAACGATATCATTCCCACCATGGATACTGGGGTTTTGTTTTGGGTAGGGGTGGGGGGGGGTTGTATGGCCTGGATTATCTTTGAAGGATTATGACTTTTCCCTATGACTCAATGTTTTGTTTCACCTTTAGATATATTCATAGCCACATAGCTTAAAAAAAACATGATCTATTGACTGTTGCACACTTCTTCATCAACAAGCAACACGCCCCCAGGATGCAGCACAACATACATGACCTTTGACACTCGCCATAATGTTGCATGATTCATGCCATACACATGCATCATGCATGCTTAGCCTGATAAACAGATGCGATCGACCTGAGTATTTTTTTTCGATGACATAATAGCATTCCCAAATATCCCGCGACACTCCCACAGAGGTGTTGAAACCGAGTATGAGATAAGAGTGGACGAGGAAAACATTTTTCTCACAACCCCAAAGTTTCATTTTGCCTCAGAGTGAACGCTGGATGCCGCTGAGCAGCTGTAAAGACCTCTAACTCAGCCCCAGATTTTTCCTTTTTCTTTTTGCCCCAGAGCAGAAAAAGAAAAGAGGGGAAGATTACTTCGGTTGGTTAGTCACCGGGGAGCCTCGCCGGCAGTTTCTCTGATTAAATAAGCATGCACTAATCACAAATGGAGCAGTGCTGCAGGATTAGATTGAAAGGATGTCAAAGAAATAAATGAACAAGCAAAGGGGGAAGAAAGGCCATGAGTCACCCCCCACACACACACACACACACACACACATACACACTCGCACACACAATTTCTATGGACGGTGGCGAACTAATGTTCCTTGTGCTCGGATCAATGTTGTGAACACATTGTATTCACTGCCCACACACCCAGAGGTGTCCCCGTGACCCCTTTGGGGGCAAACTTTAACGTCCTTCATACATAACTTTATTGACACGTCTTCTGGTCGCAGCGTTCCCTGTGTGACTGCAAGTTTATCCTGTATTTCTATTTCACCACAGCTACGTATGGAAAGGCTCAAGTTCAAATTCCATGTTGTCCGGGTAGCGTGGCGGTCTATTCCGTTGCCTGCTAACACAAGGATCGCTGGTTCGAATCCCCGTGTTACCTCCGGCCTGGTCGGACATCCCTACTGACACAATTGGCCGTGTCTGCGGGTGGGAAGCCGGATGTGGGTATGTGTCCTGGTCGCTGCTCTAGCTTCTCCTCTGGTCGGTTGGGGCGCCTGTTCGGGGGGGAGGGGGAACTGGGGGGAATAGCGTGATCCTCCCACTGTCAGGTGAAAAGAAGCGGCTAGAAATTCCACATGTATCGGAGGAGGCATGTGGTAGTCTGCAGCCCTCCCCGGATCGGCAGAGGGGGTGGAGCAGCAACCAGGACGGCTCAGAAGAGTGGGGTAATTGGCCGAGTAAAATTGGGGAGAAAAGGGGGGGAAATCACCCATTCCATCCATTATCCAAGCCGCTTATCCCAATTGGGGTGGCTGGATGCTGGAGCCTATCCCAGCAGTCATTGGGCGGCAGGCGGGGGAGGCACCCTGGACAGGCCACCAGTCCATCACAGGGCTGACACACATTCACAGCTAGGGACAATTTAGCATGATCGATTCACCTGACCTACACGTCTTTGGGACTGTGGGAAGAAACCAGAGCACCCAGAGGAAACCCACGCAGACACAGGGAGAACATGCAAACTCCACACAAAGGTCGACCCAGGATGACCCCCAAGGTTGGACAACCCCAGGGTTTGAACCCAGGACCTTCTTGCTGTGAGCCTGGGGAAAAATTAGAAGAACAAAAAGAAAAGAGTCACATTCAGATCCCTGTCAAAGTGTGACAAGCAGCAACTCTTTCTGGACTTACTCTGTATGAGCTACCTAATGTTTCGCTGTGGGAAGTTTTGGTTGAAATAAATGTGATTACCAAAAGTGTTGACACCACGGAGAGATTTGAACACCAGCACATCTGTTTTTGGTTATAACAGCATCAACAGGGCTCGGAGCAATGACAGTAACCTGGTGCTGTGTCTGAAATGTGTGAATATGGTGGCGGTATGATCACAGCTGTGTTTTTTTTTCTTCTTTTTTTGCTTCACTTCAGTGCTCTTGGAGGTTCCTCGGCACTTCATATCCCAGCATTCCCCGGCGGAGGCTGCCTCATTGACTACGTTCCTCAAGTGTGCCAGTTACTCACAAACAAGGTCAGAAAAAATTGCTTCCTGTACACAAGCTGATTTATTTTGCACTCTTTTTGTCTGAGCAGCTGTTCTGCACTGTGGATGTGGATGAGTTTAGAGGACATTTCTGACTGTCCCAGGTCTGGGATTATGCTCCACGTTGTTGCTTTTCCTGTCTAAATATTCTTAAAGAACTGAGTAAACTGTCTGTGTGTGAATGAGCGTGTGTGTGTGTGTTGTTCAATTTTCGAAGTCTCAAAGTTTATGTTGGCCGTGGCGCAGCAATCCATGCGTCTACTGCAGAAGATTTGTTTGGCAAGCTGTGTGCGAGCATGTGCATTCACGCATGTATGTGCCGACATCTACAGGCGTGGGCGTGCTGGCTGACCTCCACGGGCCGTCTCGGTGCTCCTTGGGCGCCGCAGGTTGACAGGTAGAGATGGAATGTAGATGCGCTGTAACGCCAGCCCCCTCGGGGTCGTCTCACACGCACGCCCTCCCCACCGACCACTGACCCCCGACCTCCCCCCCCCCTCCACCCCCATCGCTACCCGCCATCTCTCCCACCCACCCGTGCACGCAAAGAGAGACAGTGCACAGATACCATCCTCTTCTGCCTCCTCACCTGGATTCTGACCGCCATTCTCTAGATGGTCTTAAATACGTGTCCCTGTTTGGTTTTTTTTGGGGGGGGGGGTTCTACCCCCTTTTTTCTCCAATTGTATCTGGCCAATTACCCCACTCTTCCAAGCCATCCCGGTCACTGCTCCACCCCCTCTGCTGATCCGGGGAGGGCTGGAGACTACCACACGCCTCCTCCGATACATGCGGAGTCACCAGCCGCTTTTTTCACCTGACAGTGAGGAGTTTCACTAGGGGGACATAGCGTGTGGGAGGATCACACTATTCCCCCCCAGTTCTCCCTCCCCCCTGAACAGGCGCCCTGACCGACCAGAGGAGGTGCTAGTGCAATTACCAGGACACATACCCACATCCGGCTTCCCATCCACAGACACGGGCAATTGTGTCTGTAGGACGCCTGACCAAGCCGGAGGTAAGACAGGGATTCGAACCGGGATCCCCGTGTTGGTAGGCAACGGGAATAGACCGCTATGCTACCCAGACACCTATGTGTCCCTGTTTGACCTCTATGTCTCTTGTTGTTTAATTTGAAGGTCATTGGAGAGACCCCCCCCTTCCCCCCACCCCATCCTACCGCTCCACAAATCCCAGACTCACCTACCCCAGAAGGGAGGTTGACCTCCGCTGCGGTCGGGAGAGCCCACGCCTTAGGTGTGGAAGCACATGTTGAAAAGACGGAAGAAGGGACGTGAGAAAGGCATGGCAGAGGGAAGTAGAAGGGAGTGTGACTTATTATTTTACTGCCACTATTTACGTCAACAAGCCGAGCACATCCGTAAGCTGTCCACCTGTCTTTCTCTCTCTCTCTCTCTCTCTCTCTCTCTCTCTCACACACACACACACACACACACACACACACACACACACACACACACACACACACACACACACACACACAGGGGCATTGCCGCTTTGGATGATGTTAAATGTTAAAGGGAAACGCCAGTATTTTTTTATTGGTATTTAATTTTCCCAGCCGAGGTTGTATTTTCTTACTGTTAAGAGTCAAACTGCGCGATGGGTGGCAGAATCTTTTAAACTGATTCAGTACTGAGCAAGCTCGCATCAGTCGACTGCTGTTTACCAAGCTGCAATCTAATCCTTTGGGACAAGGGCACTCGCCAAAGAATGTCCACTAAAAACGGTTTCCTGGCACCAACGGGGTCATAATGTTTTGAGAAGTGTCCGAAAACACCTTCCATTATGAAAAGATGATCCCAGTACAGTATATATCAGTGCAGTGTTAAACCTATTTTTTGCACTTCTCTCTCCGACTCACTCACCTTACACTGCTTTCTTCCTGGAATAACTCGCTCCTCGCAGGATCGCAGAGCAAGGCTTCCATAGAAATGGGCTGCTATCTATGTAATCCCGTGATTGATAGTGTGGTTAAGGCTACTTTGGACTCCTCTCATAACATTCTGAGCGTGTCGGTGCCAAAAGAGCGCTCTTTAAGTGGATGATATTTGGCGGGCGCTGTTGCCTCGAAGGGTTGCATTGCAGTTTTGCAACTTGACATGACAGCGGCTGGCTGACGCGAGCTTGTTCAATACTTAATCAGCGTGAAAGATTCTGCCAGATTCTGGGTTGTAAATTGCGGAAATGTCCCTTTAAATACCCAAACCACTCAATGCCCCGCAAGTCTTGCCAGCTGCGATTATGAAAATAATTTTTGAGTGTTAAATAGAAAACAATTTCCAAAACTTAAAATTAAACTTAGTTTGGCATCGACCTTTTCTGGTGACCTCTTGCCTGTTTATGACTTTGGCGAGATGGCTACCATCGTGGTGCATTTTGGCCACCGATCTTTTAACAATTCTGTCATGCAACTTCTGTGCGGATTTACCTTTTTTTACTCACGGAGACACTTTGTGATGTCCCTAAAGGTTTTCTGAAAGGACCAACTCGCTACAGTTGTCCAATAACATAATGTGTCCCAATGAGCCCTGCAGTGTAATAAATGGTGAATGGATGGCATTTATATAGTGCTTTGCTAGTCTACCGACTACTCACTCAAAGCACTTTACAGTGTACGCCTCACATTCACCCATTCACACACACATTCATACACTGATGGTGGAGGCTGCGGTGCAAGACGCCAGCCTGCTCATCAGGAGCAGTTAAGAGGTTCAGTGTTTTCCTCAGGGGCACTTCCGGCACACTCTCTGGAGGCGCCGGGGATTGAACCAGGAAAACTTCCAACTACTAAACAACCTGCTTTACCTCCTGAGCCGTGCCACCCCCAATAATAAAATTATGATTTTTTTTCTTCTTCTTTTTGGTTACTTTTAACTTTTATCCATTTTTCATATTTATCCATTTGGCATACCAAATATATGTCAAGTAGTGTTTAATGGTGTTACTGCTGTTATGTTTGTGTGTCATGGGTCTTCTTTTTTCCCGCTCCTGTTCTCCCCAATTGTATGTGGCCAATTACCCAACTCTTCCGAGCCGTCCCGGTCGCTGCCCCCGCACCCCCTCTGCTGATCCGGGGAGGGCTGCAGACTAGTCAAAGTATCTTTATTGTCCCTTACAGGGAAATTAGTTTGCAGCCAGTATATATAAAACTCTCACACAAACAAAACACACAAACACCAAGGTAGAATTGACACATCACTGATGGACAACAAAAACCAACAGGACATATCGGGCAAGGAGAACCAAAGGAGTTCAAATATACAGACCATGGAAACAAGCAATCTGCATACAGCAGATGAATACTATCTACCATTTAACAATTGGATGGCAGTGGGGACAAAGGAAGCCTTGTATCTCTTGGTCCTAATACAGGGCGTCCTCAACCGACAACCTGAGGGTAACAGTTCACACTCTGGCCGAAGGGGGTGACCTTGGCACGCCAGAAGGGAAGTAGCCTTTCTGAACACCTTCCTGTTATAAAGGTCGGTAAGCTGGGCTTGACTTCTCCCTGAAATCTTACTTGCCCATTTGATGAGTCTATCGAGCCTTTTTTTTTTTTACTGGCCAGAGTCAAATGACCAAACCAAGCAACAATACAGTACATTAAAACTGTTTCAATAAAATGTCTATAAAAGAGAGTCATCATCTGGGAGGAGACATTACATGTCCACATTTTCCTCAGGAAAAAAAGTCTTCGTTAGAACTTTGTTGATGTGGAAGCAACATGACTTTGTTGTTGAGAACACCCTCCAGATATTTGTACTGTCCACAAGCTCAATGTCAGCACCTTTAATGCGGGTTGTTACAGGACTAGAAGTCTTTCTAACGCTGATTATCATGTCTTTAGTTTTAGACACATTTAAGTGGAGAAAGGACTCATCACACCAAGATACAAAATCATCGCCCGCAAGACTACCACATGCCTCCTCCGATACATGTGGAGTGGAGTCGCCAGCCGCTTCTTTTCACCGGACAGTGAGGAGTTTTGCCAGGGTGACGTAGCGCGTGGGAGGATCACACTATTTCCCACAGTTCCCCCTCCCCCTCGAATAGGCGCCCTGACCAACCAGAGGAGGTGCTAGTGCAGCAACCAGGACACAGAATAGACCACCACGCCACGCAGACACCCTATATGTCTTCTTATTCTGCCTTGAGTTAGACCCATCTTCTCTTAGTCATTGCCATTTTCATAATAGAAGAGCAAGCCACCAGATAAGCACAAATTTGCTACTGGTTCTTAAGGCTCTCAAATCAACCATTTGCCCTTATTGGGTATTACATTTGACAATAGGTCATAGTAGGTGTGACGTTAAATAGATATTTGAAGTACCTTGGTGTACACATGTCAACAAGTGATACCAAAAAGCAGTGATTTATAAAACTGGTTGCAACTTGGCTAAAGTCAGACTAGAAAACAGTGTAAAAGTTTTTACCCAAAAGAAGTGTGAGAGAATGACTGTGAATGTGACAAAGAGGGCAGATGTTTCTTGGCAGCAGAGAAGGAAGCACTTCCGGCCTTCATTTGTGTAACCCCCCTGAAGGACGTTCGCCGGAACTCGATAAACGGATGCGAAGGCGAGCAATCATGGGTGCGGGCAAGTTGAATACCTGTGGAGCAAGCTCACCTGTCTTTCCTCACTCGCGCCTCCAGGCAGCCAATAGAACGACTGGGCTTCATATGCTGTCACGGTGGGGGAGGGAAACTAGGGGGTAAGAGCCTTTTTTTTTTTAGTGTGGGTGTGTAAGTTCAGTGAGCCGCAGTTCCCTTGGCATGCACACACACACACACACTGTTGTAACTAAACAAACAGCCTCTCGAGTATGTGGCCCTGCCGCTTTTGAGAAAGCTAGACTGCCTCTTCAACTGTCCTAAGTAAACAAAACTGAATGGTGAATAGGAGTGAGTCACAACATGTGTGAGCACATGCACGCTTGTGTTCAAGTGCTCTTGCAGAGTTGAGACCAGTCACACATGACTGTGTGTATCAGAGACTACTACTTTCCCCCTTTTGCAAAAGGCTGTCGTTTCTAAATCTACGGGGTGCAATGAGTTATCACAACCACACAGTAGGTAAAGCGACGATGTTCCCCAGCTCCATTCCTGATTGTTAAAGGGTTAGCCTTGTATTTTAGATGGTGTGCAGAAACAAGCCTGGAGCAGCCGGTTGTGTGTAAGGTCCTCTGAATCAAATACAGCGGAGGCTCACTATTCACAGAAAAGTGGAACTGAACCAGTGTAAATAATCTGCAACAATGCTTGCAAATTTATGCCCTGTAACGAACTGTTCAGTCGAAGTTACAGCTGAAAGAGTAAAAAATGTCATGCATTTGTATGGAAAATATCCATAACTGTGAAACAGATAACATTTCACACTATACGGCTCTCATCGATTGTTTTGAACTGTAAACAAGAGTGATTCTGCTGTAGTGTGTGTTTTGAATGAATGAATGAGTGAATGAATGAATGGCTTATTTCAGTCATACATTATAAGGAACAAAACTCAAGTTGTGATCATATGGGGCAGATAAAACATCATCATACATATTTACACCAGTCCAGTTGCACAATAAAATTCAATCAATTAATGACCGAAAAAGGAATAGGCTGAACCCTAAGGCTTATTGTTGCCTTTGCCATACAATCCTTACAATAACCCAGAATATCAACAGTACAGACAAAAGAAGAAAAAAAATTATTCTAAATTATAATCCTTAATTATTTTACATTTTAAAATTTTTTTGAAACTAGCAGAAAGCTACTTTACATTGGTTCTCACTTCACATGTTTCAAAGATACAAATAAAGTATAAATAACTTGGGTCCCAATACCGAACCTTGTGGAACACCACAAGTTACTCTTCTAAAATGCAATTCAATTTTTTTAATTTTCACATATTGAAGTTTGTTATTTAAATAACTTCTTAAACAGCATTGTGTGACATCTCATACCATAGCGTTCCAATTTCTGCAAAAGTAAGGAATGCTCGATCATGTCAAGCCATTTATATAACTCAATAAAAGCACCTACAGTGCGTTGGGTTTTTTTTTTCTATCAATCCGTCAAGTTGCATTTTATATAGCACTTCCCTAGCTGCAACAGCCACTCAAAGCACTTTACAAACTGAGGTCTATCTGGCACTGGAATGAGATTGGAAGGCCATGTTAGAGGCAGTGCAGTCACTTGACAGTCAAGTCAATTTTGCAGCATTTGGCGCCTTTTACACTGGTTTCCTGCAAAAGTGGTGGTCTCCTGAACATTTACATTTAAATGGTTCTACTGCTGTTGCTATAATTTCTACAAAATCCATCACTACTAAAGATGTCGATCGATTGCTCATAAACCCATATTGATGGTCACTCCATACCTCATATTTCTCAGTAAAGTCATCAAGTCTATTTACAAATAATTTTCCCAAGTATTTTAATAAATTAAGGTGGCAAAGACACAGGTCATAATTTGATACAATATTTTTGTCACCATTTTTTATAGATAGGAACACTTTGGTTATTTTCATTTTATTGGGAAAAAGACCTGTTAGAAAGGATTTTATATATATATATGGCTTGAGAACACAGTCAATTACTTCTTTTATTAGTGACATATCAACAGTGTTACCATCGGTGGATTTTTTTATCCTTATGTAACCCCTTTTTACCTGTGTTATAATGCACACAGGAGTCACACTCATATATTAAACAAAACAGGATCCTAGGTTCTCAGCAGGCAATGGTGAGATGGCTGAAATTCCTGTCTACCCCTAATGTCACTAGGTTACTGTTATTATTAGAATAGGTAACTATCACATGTGACTGAAAAGTATAACAAGGCTGAAAAGTAATAACAAGAAAACTTGAATGGTAATGTAACACATTAAGTAGCGCGGTGCCTCCACTGCGGAAATACTACACCCACAATTAAGCTAGGATACTGTGTATTTCCCCAGAATTTAAGATAGAAATATTCTAACACTGGTAATTGATACCTATTACCCTATACGTAGGTGTGTGCGCAATTGTTGCTCAAGCCTGTGGTGCCTCTAATAAAAAGGTGTGATGCACCAGCGGTGTTCTGTATTACTGAGCCCATTGAACCAGCAACAGAACAGATCGCCACGCCACCCGGATGCCCCCGCACACATCTCCTTATACCAGATTGGCCACTCACAAACAACACTGCACCTTATATTAAACAACACAACTGAAATGAAGGTATGACATTTCCCCACTAGTCCACCTCTCGACCATAATATTCATCATGTTCATTCATACTGATCAAGGTCTTTTGTGTCTCTGACGACTGTGTCTTCAGCCGGTTCTGGTGTGCCATTCAGTCTTGCCATCACTTTACAGTTCCTTGTCCACGTGTCCTGAATTCACCTCCCCTTTCTCAGGATTCTAGCTTGTCTTGCAGTTTCAGCGTTTCTCTTTGTGAGATGCTTGTGCACATATACCCCGTGCCCTTCAATTTTATTTTTTTTTTGCAAGTTTTAGCACCTGAAATATATGTTTTCTACTCATAAATCTAATGATGTTTGGCATGTTGTTTTGTTTTTGGGGTATTGTACTATCCATGGGAACGTCTTTGTCACTGAAGAACTTAATGAGATGGGTGGTGTAGAATATTATTCTGGGTTTTCCAGACAGGGCCCTCTCCCACGCCGTCCAAGCAGCCTGCCAAGGTTCAATCTAGTTAGGCGAACCCAGCCGGTCACCTTCATGGTCCGGCGTGGCTGGCAGAATCGGCCGTAGGCTTTCTCACCTGCCCATCACGCTTAACAGTCAAGCGGCCCCCGGCTTCTCCTGCTAGCGCTTAAAGATAGCGGATAATCACATCTGCCCACAGGTGCTAAACACACGCCGGCTGCGTGCTCACGAGAGCAGGGCTTGTGATGGTGGGTTAATGTAGGCCCTCACCCAGGTGAGAAAAGCTTGCAGATGAGGCATTTTGAATTTCGGGGTACTGCTTTTTTGAATGCTTCAAAAAATAGATAGAGAAATACAGATTCTAGCTGGAGGGTCACAGTTTTTTGTTTGGGCTGTAATGTGTTTCACTGAAATCCTGTTTCTGAACCATCTAAAATATCACCGAATCACATCAGAATCATGTTTACTGGCCATGTAGGTTTGCACATACGTGGAATTTGACTGCAGTTTCGTGGCCGTCTGTGTACTTAACATAGAATAACAACACGACAACACAACAGTCTTCAGATATAAGACACATGTACGTAAGATGCAGATATCAGAACGTGCAGAGCATCCTCTGTTGCTGTAAAACGCTGGTGTTGACCTCACCATCA
The DNA here is from genome assembly GCF_029633865.1 of Lampris incognitus. Lineage (NCBI taxonomy): Eukaryota > Metazoa > Chordata > Actinopteri > Lampriformes > Lampridae > Lampris > Lampris incognitus. The sequence continues at coordinate 13,437,369 of NC_079226.1, forward strand.
CACCGGCATTTACGCCGGTGAGGTCTTGCATTGAAATCAGCTCATCTGAGGGGAATCGATGCGATCAGCGGGTTCACTTCCGGTCAAGATGTGAATTTGCTGGACGCCGTCACATAGAGGTCAACTGTAGTGACGTGTGAATTTGAATGCAACTGAGATCCAGATCAGTTTACTCAGCTCATGTTTTTTGGGGGGGAGGGGGGGGGCTTTTTTGTTTCGTTTCACGAGAAAAATGTTTTAGTTATTATTCTGAAAGAAAAACAAGGCACTCGTCTCCTCGCCAAAAATTTGACTCCCCTCTGAGATGTCACAGCTACACTTTTATGATGGAGAGCCCCCGTGGTATCTGTTCTCTCATAGCCATTGTTTGAGTCAAGGAGGGGTACCTTTCTTTTTACTGATATCATAGCAGGGTTCAGTTCCTGCTGTACTTTAACACATGCGCCCTTGCATCATTTGTCCCTTCTCCATCGTCAATGGCAACCGCTCTGCTGTTCGCTCTGTTCTCTCCAGGTGCAGTACGTCATCCAAGGCTACCACAAGAGGAGGGAGTACATTGCCGCTTTCCTCAGCCACTTTGGAATGTAAGTCTGCCATTCGGGCCCTTTTCTTTCCCGCCGCCGAGCCAATAAAGAAAAAAAATATTATTCCGTTGCTGTTATCGAGATTGTCCATTTCTATGTGAGGAAGTGCTCGGTGTGCTAAATGAGACACGGCGATGTACATGTGGCGCTGTGTGTTTGTTCCAGGGGAGTGGTCGAGTACGACGCCGAGGGATTCACAAAGCTCACTCTTCTACTCATGTGGAAAGACTTTTGCTTCCTAGTACACGGTACAAATCTCTGAGAAGCGCACACACACACACACACACACAAACACACACACACACACACTTCTTGTACTTATTATCTTTGTGAGGACCCCACATTGACTACATTCATTCCCTAGACCCTAACCCTAACCTTCACCATCAGAACTATATGCCTAACCTTAACCTAAGTCTAATTCTAACCTTAAACCCAAATCCTAACCCCAGAATAGACCCTAGAAGAAGTGAGGACCAGCCAACATGTCCTCACTTTGCACAAATGTCCTCACTCTGATTCAAAATTCAAATTGGTCCTCACAAATATAGAAGTACAAGAACACACAGACAGACTCACCCCCCCCCTCCTCCTCCCCACCATCATCAAATCCGTTCCAACCATTATACTCACGTACTTACATCACTGACAAGCTGGGTCCTGTTTTTATTGATCTGCTGGGATCATTTCTGCTACTGTTCTTTTATTAACATCTCAATCTCCCTCGCCTGCCCCCCCCCCCAATCCTCTCGGTAGTGGACCTCCCACTGTATTTTCCCAGAGACCAGCCCACGCTGACCTTCCAGTCGGTGTACCACTTCACCAACAGCGGGCAGCTCTACTCGCAGGTACAGAAGTCGTATCCCTACAGTCCGCGTTGGGACGGCAACGAGATGGCCAAGAGGGCCAAGTAAGTGGAGCGGTCATGCTTATGGAGCCGTGGAATTAGCACAGAAACACTGAATGTCAACATTAACAATTCATGTTTTGTTTTGTTTTTTTATTTACATTTTGGCTGCTACTGCTGCTGAGTCTTTTTTTTTTTTGGCAGATTTCATGGATGTAAGGGTCACGATGTACTCAGAATGTAAACTTTAGTATAGAAAGTTCAATACAGGGGGGCGTCCGGGTAGCATGGCGGTCTATTCTGTCGCCTACCAACATGGGGATCGCCGGTTAGAATCTCCGCGTTACCTCCAGCTTGGTATCCCTACAGACATAATTGGCCGTGTCTGCGGGTGGGAAGCCGAATTGTGGGTATGTGTCCTGGTCGCTGCACTAGCGCCTCCTCTGGTCGGACAGGGTACCTGTTCGGGGGGAGGGGCAGCGTGATCCTCCCACGTGCTACGTCTCCCTGGTGAAACTCCTCACTGTCAGGTGAAAAGAAGCGGCTGGCGACTCCACATGTATCGGAGGAGGCATGTGGTAGTCTGCAGCCCTCCCAAGATCGGCAGAGCGGGTGGAGCAGTGACCGGGACGGCTTGGAAGAGTGGGGTAATTGGCCGGGAAACTGGGGAGAAAACAAGAAAAGAAAAGAAAATCCAAAAAAAAAAATGTTTTTTTTCAAACTTTAGTAGAGAAAGTTCAGTGCAACAGCGAGGGGAAATAACATCTGCGTTGACTTTTTTCTCCACTGTAGCAGCTCATTTGTCCTGGGCTTCACGTGTTTGTGTAGCAGGCCATTTGTTACACGATACAAGTGAAGCGAATAAGTCTTGGTGTGGCAGCATCGCCACTGACTTTGTGCCAGGCACATTCAAAAAGATAAGTTTATCTCCTGCCGTCTCCTGAAAAATCCACATTGGCAAATTGCAGGATCTGTTTCCAACTCTTGCCAAGTGAATTCGCTGATACATGAAAAATGTTGTGTTGAGTTGCACCGGGAAAAAAAATGATAACACATATCTGGATGTGTCTGGAAATAATGTGCCTGATAATTGATATCGGACTCAAAATGTTTTAGTTGAAGCTGTGGCCTACATATAAGATCCATAGTGACATTACACAGCAATAAGAAACACCGTAAAGTGCACGTTGCAGCTGCTTTTCAAATTTGTATTTGATTTTCATACAACGGAAATTCTAACAATTCAGCCTTTACTGGTGACCCAAACAAAGTAATTTGTAGAGAATAATGCGGCGTATCAGTCTACAGGTATGACAGGAGTAGAGCTTATTGTCATTACTATGGACTACACTGTGTTTGTTGATGTCATTCATCATTCATATCATTTTCCCACCTTCATTACATACGGTTGGTGTGACCCCAGTATAGTTAATCTGCAGGGCATTGTCTGTTGTCTGAACAGTGTTTGCTTTTTGCATAGCCAGAATACCTCTCATCCAAAGGTTTGTAACCTTTGTAAATATTTGAGCTCAAGCTGGGCCTCAGAAAGGCGTGTGTTACCATGTAGTATATGGCATAGAGAGATCTGATCATACTAAAGAAAGGTGTGGTTGAATCTCTCACAAGTTTTCCATCCATCCGTCCGTCCGTCTGTCTGTCTTGACAGCCCATCTGTCTGTGTTTCTGTGTTCGCGTGTCTTTCTGTCAGTTTCTTTATTTATTCAGTCAGTATGAATTTCACAGCACAAATCAAACGATGTGTATCGGTGTTTCAGCACCAATAATCACTTGTTTGTTTCTTTCTTATGTTCTTTGCTGCGAGAGTGGTACTGATGTGTGAGGAGGCGATATATCCGGTTCTGTTTGTATCTCTTACAAGTAAACAAGAGAACCTCCCTTTTATCTGCACTGATACAAAGTGAACACACTGAGTTTGATAAAGGCTTTGAAGTGGTGAGGATTCCTGTCACATTTTTGATGTTTTAATTGTATTACTGTGTGTGTCCCCCTCTCGCTCTCCCTCCCCCCTCACTCTCTCTCTCTCTCTCTCTCTCTCTCTCGCCTGCCTCCCCCCCCCCCCGGCTCCCTCTCCATCACCTTTTCATTCTCTTATTCTCTCTTCCTCCGTCTCTCACAGGGCATACTTCAAGAGCTTCATCCCTCAGTTCCAAGAGGGAGCCTTTGCCAATGGGAAACTCTAGTACTCTCTAGTTTAATAGCGTGCTTGGAGAGTTGCCTGTGAGAGGGAGTGAGTGCACATGCCTCTGTGAATGTGAATCTATGTGTGTGTGTGTGTGTGTGTGTATATCTGTGTGTGTGTGTGTGTGTGTGTGTGTGTGTGTGTGTGTGTGTGTGTGTGTGTGTGTGTGCGTGGAGGCGGTTTGATGACATTTAAATGTACTGTGACAGTTTAGTGAGAATAAGAGTTTGTTTATCTCACACACACACAAACACCCCTTTGAATTCCTAATTTTCTCATCATGACATTTGTGCTTCTTTTTCAACACCTCCGTTTTCTATCTATTAAATTTGTAGAGAGAACACCACTTGTTTTGGTGTCATAAAGGTTTCGAATGTGCAGTCCACACGCCGCCACTTGCCACCCACTGAAAGAAAAACACTCGAACACGCGCCATCTCTCATTGGTTGCAGTCAACTGCAGAGGGCCCGTAAATTGTGGGGTAGGAAACCCCAAATTGTTTTACTGAGAATCGACGCAGCAGCCCCAAACAGATCTCTCCCAGTCTCTCCCTCGCCAAACAATCGCCGGTATTGTTTCATTATGTTTAATGATGTCAGCTGGCCCTTAAGCGAATTCAGCTTATTAAAGTTTCTCATCTCAGAAATGCTGTAGTGTGCAATGATAGTTTGTTGATATGTAAACTGTATGTAAAGCACGAGCATCATGTGAATTGATTTGTGGAGGTATGAGATCAGGTCAGGGAAACTGTGTGTACTCAAAGTTTGTTTTTAACAATCAGATATAATTGTCCTTTCTACTCCTAATTGTGCCCCGTCTTTAATGTAAAAATGCTAACCTGCCTGCCTGCCGTGAGCGGAGCCGTCGTGACGTTGAAGATGTTTTTATTTGTACCGTGTCGTTCCTCAACATCCTGTGATGTCATTTATTGGCACATTGTCAGCACTGTAAGTCAGTTGATAATATTTTCTGGTGTGTTTTTTTTTTTTCATCCCTGTTTCATCTCAGAAAATAAACCTGGCAATGAAACCCTCCTTATAAAGTTGTCCCTGAGTCCTGATGCTGCACACTTGGGCACACTAAAGTATGAGGAAAACTTATGCGATGCCGGGGTTTTGCAAGAAATAGCGTTTTTAGCAACCTATTAATGTGACAGTGTTTTGGGGAGAGAGCAATAAGGAGCCACAGTGGAGGGAGGAGCGTGTGTGTGTGTGTGTGTGTGTGTATACGCAAACACGCGCAACCGTGCACAAGCGTGTACTCGCACAGACTGTGTGTTTGAGAGCGGCGGTAGAGGGAGCGTGTGCGCTTGCTTGTTTTCATCATTAAACATGAGAGTCATAGTTGGGGGTCCTTCCTGGCCCGGGGGCCAGCCCTTTGCTATATTTATTGTAGGAAATGCAGCAACTGTCAAGTCTAATTGGGAACTATAGGGTGAATGTATCTGGGGCATTTAATAGCATCAAGCCTCTTAATAAAATAATTAAAAAGCAAGATTCTTTTTGTCTTTGCAACTGCCCCGCTCCATGTTTCTTAGTCTAACCTTTCCCGACCTGCTTTCAAAACATCTCTCCCATCAGCCGCAGGATGAAGCGTTCTCGTTCTGAAGGGCTTGGGGGTGTATTTGGGCAGGCGGGGTGGGGGTGGGGGGGGTCAGAGGAGGGGTGGAAGGGTGATGGGTAGCATCTTTAACGAGCATGAGCAAAAAATAGTTCAACTTGACAGTCAACTCAAGATGTCGTTGTTTTTGCGCTGAGAATAAGCGATCTGATCTTCAATGACGCCGATCTGTGTAATGTAAAAAAACAAAAAAATCTGTGCGGATATCCCGTCCTCTGAGCTGGAGTGTCTGCCTTGCTTAGGTAGGAATCATTCAAAAGAGCGACTGAATAATTGGCTTAAAGTCATTGCTAATATCACTCCCTTGAATGACGTTGCAAAGAGTTTTACACAAAACTCAACCATATATTTTGTCCACTGGGGAAAACACATTCACCCCTTAAGTTTAACTCCGTCATTGATACTGACCCAAGTTGACGTAAGCCCTTTAAATAAGTTGTAAACAATTCCTTCCCGGTGGCTTAACCTGTGTCACTTTTGCAATGCTTAAGTCGAACAGAGTAAAGGCCCCCCTCCTTCAGAAGTCCCGGCACCCAAAAACAGCTCACCTCTACACGCTTTTAAGCAACTTAAGGTGGATTTAGTTAGTCTAATGACGCCATGAAGGTGCTACTCAAGGTACCTTTTGAAGATGTGTTTCTCAACCCCTGAATCACAGTGCAGAGGTCTGCCAACCCTCCGAACTAATGCTCCAAATCCACTAATCCAAACGTCTTTAAAAGATCTAAATGGCAGTTGGACAGAATAATTAAAGGCTGGAATAATTAGTTTTGAATCTTTACCGGGAATGATAAAACTGATGCAAGATTTGTGTGTGTGTGTGTGTGTGTGTGTGTGTGTGTGTGTGTGTGTGTGTGTGTTCAGTGAAGTTCACACTTGGCATGGACTATGAGACAGTTTCAATAAGGGTTTTGAGTATTGATTTTCACTTTCACTAAGCCTTTGAAACTGTGACTCAGCTGTTTCAGCCCTTGCAATGATACTGCTTCCTGCATTTTGGTGCACGGAGGATTTTTAGACGCAAAGCACCTCGTTTACCTGGCTTCTAACTAGCATTTTAACTTCTTTTAACAGTCTCATGTTTAGCTGTACCATCTGCATAGATAGGGGGAGGGTTGCAACCCCTCTAAAAATGTTTGTGAGTGCATCAAAAAAATATATGCTGTTGTAAGACGTGTAAAGATTTTGCTTCTTTCTTTCTTTTTTTAGTTAACATTATAATCCTTACAGGTAAGAATATTGTCAAAATTGATTTCTTTCTGCACCCCCACCATCTTGCTTAGCTTCTCCCTCTTATTCATATCTTTTGGTATTACTCATGTGGCTTCACTCAAGGTAGGATTTCAATGTAACACCAGTCAGACTGGCACAGCAGGGAACTCTGGCTTGCAACAAGTCCCCCGCCCCATTTTGGGGGGAAACAATAGACTTTAATGAAAATTAGCAGTACAAAAAACAAAAACAAAACACCAGAGCTAAATTAGTTTATAAATGATCCAAAGACACCTTGTCCACTCTGCTTGCCATATATGCTTGCCATAGAACGCGCAAGATGCATCGAAAAGATTAATTTGATCCATTTTCAGCCGTGTCCCTTCACCCCCCCTAGCGTCAAGTTGGTGCAATGACCCCACTCAACAGCCAGAGGTGTCCTACCCGGACATCTTTTCTTACCTTACTGAGTCTCCAGGTGAGCAAATTACCAGTGAAATAATTTACTTTTCAGTTCTGCTCCACAAATAGTATGCTAGCTAGCTAGTAACAGCACTGGCCTCTGACCTAGCTACGTTATAGCCTATATGTTAGCCCGGTCAGTGAAGCCTGAGCCCCAACCAGTAACTTGGTAGCCCACAAAGAACCCGGGCCCCACTACAACCTATTCTTTATATAATGTAGGTTAGGGAAGGCTATGAATTTCTATACAGTTATAAGCCACCTTTATTCTGCAAAGCGGGCGAGCGCACACAGGCTCGCTGTCACTGTCCCGTCCTTGCAATGTGTGCTGTGGCTAACAAGTATCTGTGCTAATGTAAACTACTAATAAGACACGTTAGCCCCTAGCTAGCGGGTCTGACCCTTTAACCGAGCGGTTAGCGATGTCGCCTTGTGGTGCAGCACACCCCGTGTCGAATCCCGCACCGGGCAAGAAAATAACCGGTTACATTGGTGGCAGCGGTGGGATCCGGAAGTGTGCAGATCCTCAGAAGTCTCTTCGGAGCGCGGGAAGAACAAGCGCGAGGGCGCGCTTCCCGGGAGGGTGACGACTGTAAACTACCAATAAGACCCGTTAGCCGAGCGGTTAGTGACATCGCCTTGTGGTACAGTACACCTCGTATCGAATCCCGCACCGGGTAAGAAATTTAACCGGTTACACTAGCATCTGTGCTACTAACATGAGGCTATGGCTTTTAATATTTAATCCGTGGAGGTAAGGACGGTTTGTCTCTGCGCTCCTTAAATAATCCAAACCAAGTTTACAGGGTCAAGTAGCACACGTGACTCGTTTCACACGCTGGCAAATGGGCAGCGCAGCGGCCAACACGCGAGCCACCGCTCGTTAGTGCGCCTGCGCTCTTCTCTGCCCTCTTGTCAATAAATCCATCCCAACTGTGCCCAAAGCCATTAGAAGGTCCCTTTTATTCTCATCAATGGCCGCTTTCTTTCTCTAATTTAGGAGTGTGTGGGGGTGCAGGACCCCATAGCTTCCCGTTGTCTTCCCTTCGTGTAGCTGGGAGCAATAAAGCCCTTCTATCGGGATTTTTTTTCCTCTTTAGCACATGTCAGGAAAACAAGTCAGAGATGAGCGTTTTTTGGATTTATTAGTGCAACCAGCTACACAGCAACTCTTCGGCAAGGCGTTATTATTCATTTAAAGCGGTTTGTCAGTGTCTACGCCGCTGCCGTCCACGCAGACGCGGGATTGGCTTGCCTGAAAAGGGGGCGTGGTGACGAGAGCCTACACTGGATGACGTGTTGCTGGCCTCGTGTATCACCTTTAACTTACTCTAAAAGATCAAGATCAACCTTTTGGTAAACGTTTTCTGACGCAAGCGAAAACGTGATTCAGACGAGCTAACAGTAGCTGCGGAGAACTGGTGCAACAGCATCAATTATACAACCGTGCACCCTGGCTCTGCCGAATGACAGAAGCTAAGCAGGTACGGGCTTGGCTAGTACTTGGATGGGAGACCTCCCGGGGAAATCGAGTTACTGCCGGAAGTGGTGTTGGTGGGCCAGTAGGGGACAGTCTTCCCTCTGGTCCTCATAAAAACAACAAATATCAAATCCCAGTGCAGTGACGGGGACACTGTGCTGTAGGTCCAGTGTTTCTCAACCGGGGGTCCGCGGACCCCTAGTGGTCCGTGGTGTAATTGCAAGGGGTCCGTGAAAATAAAATATCTTTCAAAAAAAGATCCTATGACATTTATAGAAATAGGATTATTTTACTCAAATGTGACTGAGACCTTTATCTACCTAAACTATAAAGGGTAACAGGACTTTTTTCTCTAATTACATCTGTTTCACAAGTGTAATTTATTGTATTTTAATAAGAGATCTCGCTCCCGTTTGCATTGTTAAAAGTTACTGCATAAAAATTCTGTTGTTACATATATCTGAAAGTTACTGAATACATATTCTGTTTTGTTACATATATCTGAAAGTTACTGCATAAGAATTCTGTTTTGTTAACTATATCTAAGTTACAACTGAAAGCTCTTATTTTTGCCCCAAAGAGTGAATAAATGCTATAATGCAATTTAAAATGCAGTTTCTACTGTTTCTATCAAATTGCAACCCCTCTCCCCCAAGATCAGGTGGAGGGGTCCTCAGGGTAGATCAAAAATACGCAGGGGGTCCAGGACCCCAAAAAGGTTGAGAACCACTGCTGTAGGAGATGCCGTCCTTCGGATGAGACGTTAAACCGAGGTCCTGACTCACTGTGGTCATTAAAAATCCCATGGCACTTATCTCAGAGTAGGGGGTTCCCCGGTGTCCTGGCAAAATTCCCAAGCTGGCTCTCTCCATCTGGCCACCTAATCACCACCCCCACCCCACGTGTAATTGGCTCAATGATTCCTCCCTCCTCGCCACCTCAAGCTGATGTGTGGTGAATGTTCTGGTTCCAAATGGCTGCCGTGCTACGAATTGGTGGTGGTTGAGGTGAGTTACCCCCTTCAATGTGAAGCGCTTTAAGTGTCTTGAAAAGCGATATATGCTCTGTTACATTATTGTTAAGTGTCCAATCAGGATCTGATGCAAATAATGTGTAACGTTGGCTACTCAACTGAAAATGTGCAGCCGATACTAGACCTACTTCCAATTACAAACTTAAGACAATGATCCAGTATTGTTCTATTCACAACACTCAACAGTTGTGCCTCGCACCTATGATACGATAGCAGTCTGAACTGTATATACTACATCCCGATGGTATGCAAATGTTATTATGTTCTTTGTTAGTATGCAAGTTTAGAACGTAACGTTTTGTATATGCATGCTGTATAGACAAAAATATAAAGTATGGCGCATACGGTCACTAAATGATCGAATCCGTCCTATGACTCTTTCCGCCTTTGTCGTTTCCATGGAAAAGACCAGCAGCTATATGGCAGACAAGGAGGCGGGGAGAGTAGCAGCCAGCAGCATCGCACATTCACGTGTATTATTTAGCAATTTTGTGCTAAAACGGTTATTTAGCATAAGAGTGTGACACCTTTGGTGATATACGTGAGTTCCGATACACAAATTCATAATACGTTTATCTTCCGGTGTTATAAAGGGTCACTTCCGCTTGGATGTACGTACGCCACGTGTTAAGTATTGTAGCGATCACGCTACAGAGAATGTTTATGATAATATGTGTGTTAATGTTGTGTACATTTAATAATGTGACTATTGTTGATTGACATTGTTGTATACTATTTTTGTTCACTTTTGTTAATAAAGTGAAGGAAAAAAAGATCACGCTACAAAGATCACACTTGCCAAATTTACGACCGAACGACGTTTTTTTTTCTCGGTTGGCCACAGCCACGCCGTGCAGACTGCCATTAACTCACAGCCCACTCAGGCAAAAACAACAGAACAAGTAACCAGTGAGCCAGCCCCCCCCCCCCCCCGCTCCACCAACCACAAGCACACACACTGACCGACATAACATGCATTCCCGTGATTGGCAGAGAGCCGGGGAACGAGAGACTGGCTCCGCCAATCAGCACTCCCAACGGTGCATAGTATGCAGTGAACCCTGCCTTCTGCGTACTGCCTAGTGTGCCCAAATAGTATATCGCGTTCACTACATTTTGTAAGGATGTAGGATAGACTCACATTTCGGACACCACAAATGTTTCCTTGCTCATCTCCATGCTACGCGGGCTGGTGATTGTTCAGCTAAAGCTAATCAGAGAAAAGTGTCCCGAAGAACTGGCCGACACCGACGAGAGGCCTCCAAACTCATTTGAGTGTCTTTTTAGCTCTGGAGTCGTGTGTCCCCAGCCCCAGAAAGTTGGCCCCATTAACATTAGCATTAAATTAATATTAACTGCTCTGGTGACAACCCTATAAGCGGTTCGCTCGGAGGCAGTTAAGGACCTGCAAGCCCTAAACTGACAAGTGTGTGAAACAGGATCACTTAAAGCCCAGCAACTGCACCTTCCGGGGCAATAACCCTCGGTTAGCTTTGGCACCCTTCACCCGAGCTTCACTTCAGAAGTGGGACGGCGCGCTGGAAACTTTCTAAGAGGAGGAAAGTGTGTCGACAGCTGCTTAACTTTTTACCCTCGGGAAAGTTAAGGGACCCGAACACTGAGGATGGGAGGCTATGTGGAGAGAGGGATAATAAAGGCCAAAATAAGGCGGGGGCTGGGGCGGGGGGGGGTCAAATAAGTAGGTAATTAAGAAACCTCCTGCCAGTCCGAATCACCACCTTCAGCCCCCGAGACGGTAAACAGACGGGGCAGTTGCGGTTGTGTGAGGTAATCGGAGGGAAAGGCGGAACATCTGAAAGTCCCGAATATGTCAGAGAGGAGTAAAGGTGACCGGCCGCCTCCCACATCTTGTTTACTGTTATCTCCCATCGCCACGTAGACCGCCCCATCTGTCAACCTCAACCAACTTCATGTTCTTTGTATTTCTCTCCTTATTGTAGCTGCGTTCTGACTTAGCCGACTCTCTTAGAAAAGACGAGAGGGGGGGGGCATCTGAAATTGGGGGGGGGGTCACAAACTTCTGCGACTGTGGGGTAGTTTGTGTGTTTTCTTGGCAAGTACAAATTCAGAGTGACATATGGATAGTTTTCACACACACCCCTCAGTGTGTGTGTATATGTGTGTGTGTGTGGGGAGGAAAGGGGTTGAAGAGGAGTGTGTGTGTGGGGGGGGGTGTGGGGTGTGGTGGATTTCAGAGACTATGCAGCATTTGTGATGCAGCGTAGGGTTGTTGATGCGAGCCATGTTGAGGATGATGGAGCTGAGAGGCTTAACTAATTTTGGAAAGAGAGAGCAGGGGGAGGAGAGCGGAGGGGGGATTTGGGGCCTTTTGTTACAGCCTGTTTGATCTGGGAATTTAAAAAAAAAATGGCCTTGAGATGTCGTGAAAATGAGAGAATTACTGCTTGGGTCCCTCACACACACTCCCCCCCCGCCCCCCAAACTGAACTAGCAGGGGAATTCTAATGCACTCCCGTGAAAGCAGCAGATATTTTCCCCCTCTTGCGTACAGATAATAACTGGATCTCGTTAAACCCTGATTGTTAATTGCTAATTACTCCTCGTACACGAGAAGCCAGGAGAGCGTGGCTAAGCCGATCAAATGAGTCCTCGCTCCGCAGCTTGTAGGTTTTTCCCCCGTTTTGTCTCTCCCCCTCGAGTTGTTTAGGCGTTTTGGACGGGCTTGTTGTCGATGGCTTTTGACAAGATAAAGGCAGATTTTTTTTTCCTTCTTCTTCTTCTTCTTCTTTCTATTTCATTTCAGGGGGTGGTGGTGGTGGGTTATAAGAGGGGACGTCTCTTTACCCCACATATCCCCTGGGTGGGATCGTGCACACTTGATATAAACCTCTCACGGGTTAAAAAAAACCCAAAGCGCAGCCCTCAGGTGTTGTTTCTGCGGATCAGACATCTCGGCTCCCTGTTATTAAGCACGCAATTTGGCACCGGGCCCTGTGTGTTTGAATCTAGTAAAAAGAACGAGGCTCAATTTGTTTTAATAACTGGCAGCGGCTCACCGGGTTTGCGGAGGATTCCAGTCTGAAAGGCGAGCGAGGATCACGTTTGCACAGAAAAGCAATAAATCTGTCAGTAATGTTATCTCAGAATCACCAAACGCTTATCAGATGATCTGACGAAATTTAGTCAGACTGACTCGGGCAGTGTTCTGTCTAATGATACCCCCCACCCCCAGCCCCCCCACCCCCACCCCCAGTGCTGGCCACGGGTTGTTTCTAGTGATGTGCACAAGTCCGTATTCTCATGCTTGACTAATCGGTGGGTGGTAAGAACGATTAATTGAATAGCTGGCATGCATGTACACGTTCACGACAACAAGGGGGGTGCAGGGTTCGAAGAAAAAGTCGGGTCATCGATATGCACGCTAAGCCAGGCATGCGGCAATAAAGCCCCGCTGACTGCAGATACACGTCAGAACGTAAAACGTGTCTCTCCAGTCAGTCGACTGTTCCTCAGTCTGTTGTTGCCCCAGTGTGTGTTGTAATGATAATGGGCAGCTTGGGTCCCCCTGAACGACTAATCGATTATTCGAATTTGGCGCCCGGCGCCTAGTTGTTTCATCTTGCTCACTCTTGTTGTCTGTATTATTTACTCCTCCGCGGCCTCCCCCCCCCCCCTCTCTCTCTCTCTCACCCTGAGATTCCTCCGTCATCCGTCTCGCTCCCTCTTTCAGCTACCTGAGGAGCTGTCAGTCTGGATTGCCGCGCTGTCGGTTCAGCCTGTCAGGCTGAGGGACGTGTTCTGATCAGCTGTGGACACTGATAGACCTGTCAGGTGAGATGACAGCCGCAAGTGGAGACGCGTGCAGACAGGTACATGTAATGTGACAAGACCCCCCCACCCCCCACCCCCCCTGTCGCTTGTGCACCCCACCCCACCCTCAGAAAATAAATATATGAATATCCATGGGTTGGGAGTTGAGAGGGTGCACATGAAAGATGGGCATGTTTCCTGATGAGCTGAGGCCAACTTTCTACCCCGGGAGACTGAGCGGATGTGATGGGAAGAAAGTGCAGATAAAGCGGCTGGATGCGTTTCTCGGCTAAGGGTTGTTTCAAGGGTTATTGAGAGACACCCAATACTTAGTCTGTCTGAAAACCAGGTGTTTCAAGGTCACAATGTATTTGATCCCAGATGGGCAATCGATGGTCCAGCTTGGCACCGTCGACACAAGACGACCCATACAACGATTATAGACCACTGTTCTGTTGCCTACAAACACGGGGGGTCGCCGGTTCGAATCCCCGTGTTGCCTCCGGCTGGGTTGGGGCGTCCCTACAGACACAATTGGCCGTGTCTGCAGGTGGGAAGCCGGATGTGGGTATGTGTCCTGGTCGCTGCACCAGCGCCTCCTCTGGTGGGTTGGGGCACCTGTTCGGGGGACGGGGGGGGGGTAGCGTGATCCTCCCACACGCTACGTCCCCCTGGCGAAACTCCTCACTGTCAGGTGAAAAGAAGCGGCTGGCGACTCCACATGTATGGGAGGAGACATGCGGTAGTCTGCAGCCCTCCCCGGGTCGGCAGGGAGGGTGGAGCAGCCCGGAAGAGGGGGGGGGTAATTGCCCGGGTACAATCGGGGAGAAAGAGGGGCAAAAAATAAATAAATAAATAATGCAGACAAATTAAGGACAACCAGTGAAGCAGTGGATACAATCTAGCAATTAAACTGTGTCCACATCTGAGTTCTTCACATGCGCAATTATAGTCACGATAAATACACAAGTAATTAAAGAACCCATAAAAAAATCATAAATAAAATTATAGAATAAGTGAAAAAAAACTTCAGTTACCTCTGTTGTGACTGTCCGCCTAATAAAGGATAATGCCACGTGTACACTCAGTTGTCCGGGAGTTCGAGTCTTCTGCTCGTTTAATTTCGTCCTGCCAGTTTAACACACTCTTGTGGTAGACCGCATGGCCCCGTTAGATTAACCACTTCCGCTACATCCGGTTTCTGCATTATGGGTAAGGTAGTAGTCGCCCCTTCATCCGGTAATATCAAACGTCACATGTCCCTTCAAAAAAAACAAAACAAGTATGCAAATATATAAAAGGCACATAACCCAACGGTCTTGTAACATCACCTGCGTCCTGAACTTAAGTAAACAGTAGCTGATATGACAAATAATAAACTGTTTTCACGTCAGGTCACAGTAATAAACTGAGTAAACCTCACATAACCCACCCCAACCGTGGACCGCTCTCCCCCCTGCGCTCTGGGAGCCTCAGAGTCCCACTACCAGGCTGGAAAACAGCTTCTTCCCACAAGCTGTTGCCCCTCTGAACCTGGCCACCCGCTCAATGTCTGGAGATATTTTTAAACATGTTGTACTCTTGCTCTTTTTTAACTTATCTTAGCTTCCGGTCCTCATGTGTGTGCGTGTGTGTATCTCACACGGTGTTTGTCTGTGTCTGCCTTGCACTGTTTGGTGAAGCCACAGCCCTCATTTCATTTTTAACGTGTGCCTGCACATTGTTTTGAATGGCAATAAATTGAATTGAGGCATATGCAACCGGGCATGCTCCTCTTTCGCCTGAGAAAGTGGTATCGCCCAAATGTGGCGTTAAAGATAGTGAGCAGCGACGACCCCTCACTGAGCGCGATGGCCAGGTAGCCCGATCTTGCATCTAACATGCTGAAGTAGTTTGCCCCGGCCAATCTGGAAGTCACATCCTCGAGTGTGGGTAGAGGGTAGTATGGCCTCAGTACTGCCACTGTGCGGATTATGCCATCCCTCCCCATGTTGTCTAACTCTTTCTTTAAGCGTTCTCTTAGAGCAAATGGCACTCTCCATGGCGGGCAGACCCCTGGTGTGACACTAGGGTCTATCCTGAAACTGCATTCACCCTGGAATTCACCGATGCCTTTGAAAGCATAGGCATACGCACTCGGTGTGTCAGCTGACTGGGTGGCTCACTCTTCCTAACTGGCGTCGGTGACAGCAGATACCACCCTGATGAGCCCCAGGTCTCGACATGCTCTGTAGCCTAGGATGGGTAGAACTTCTGGTTTACTGACTCGTTCTTGTACCTGCCTATCAAATTGCAGTAACCGTTCACTTTAAGTGCATGTCCCCCATAGCCAGCATAGCTTACGGTTGTCAATCATCACTGGTGTGCTGGGCACGATTTCGGCCAAGTCTTTGGCGGGTATCTCGTTCGCTCGTGCACCTGGATCCAACTTAAATGTCAGTTTTCGATTCTGTGGTCCCCGTCCTGTCTGCATGTGCACTTTCCTCCTCTTTATGCTCTGTTGTAACACTGTCTACAAACGGCTCGGAGTCAAAATACTCATCATCTGCCTCGACCGTCCGTGTGTACATTTCGGTGCTATTTGGAGCGAGTCTTGGATTTACACACTCTTGCAAAGCGGTTGAATTTTCTGCATTTTCAGCGCTGCTTTCCCTTGGCCGGGCCTTCGGCTTGCTCGTTGTGCTGCCCTCCACACGTACCAAAGGCTTTGTTGTACATCTCCTGGCCTTCGCTTGGCCTGCTGACGTTAGCTTTGCTAATATTGTTCACTGTGCCTGACGTTCCGGCCTTACGGTGTACTGCGTGAACTCCATGGCTCTCGTTAGCCATAGCTGTTAGCTGCACTTGTGCTAGCGCGTAGGAGCGGGCTATGTCGATTGCCTTGTCCAGCGTTAGCTCTGGTCCCCGGCTGAGCAATTTCCCGCGCACTCTATGCGAGTTGGTAGCCAACACCATGCGGTCTCTGACCATCTCTTCACTATTTGCATAGTCACGGTCCTTAAGGAGCGGTCTGAGCTCTGCCACCAAGTGTCGATATGACTCACCCCTCCCCTGCGTCTACTCGTGGAGTCTGTACCTGGCGAAGACGGGGTTAGCTTTCGGCGTGAGGCATGCTGAAAAACCGTCGTAGTACATGTTTAACGCTTTTGCATCGTCCTCCGTTAATGTCCAAGTACTGCTTATGTCCCTTCCCTTGTCCCTGATCCACAGCAGGAGGAAACCGCATCCCCCCCCCCCTCCGCTTTCCTTTTGAGCGGGCCCGTAACCGTGAGCTCGCCATGTTGTTTGAATGGCCGCCACGCGTCAGGCAGGTTGGAGGATTCCCAGTCCGTCCCCGGGGTCGGGACACCGACAACTTCCATCTTCTTCATTCTTTTTTCCCCCTCAAGCGCGTCCGCAGTTTAACTACCTACTCTGACACCATGTTGTGACTGTCTGTCTCATAAAGAATAATGCCAGGTACACTCGGTTGTCTGGGAGTTTGATGCTTCTGCTCGTTTAATCTCATCCTGCTATTTACCCACTCCCGTGGTAGACCGCATGGTGATGTTAGATTAACCACTTCCGCTACATCCGGTTTGTCCATTATGGGTGAAGTAGTAGTTGCCCCTTCATTTGGCAGTGCTAAACCCTACTCTTCGTCTCTGAATTAAGAAAAACAATAGCCGTGAGTGTAAATGGGTGTTTTATACGTGTTTGACGTGATATTCTGGGCTACCTCGACTGCCCGCCAGACGAGAGTGACTGAAATTCGGAGACGAGGGGACGAATGGACTTAGGCAGAATGTACTGAGGAGCCTTTTGTTTCCCACCTGTTTCTGTACGTGACGCACAACATGAAATCTTCTACGCAGAGCCGTAGGCCTAACCAAGCACGTTTTCCCCTATACCGTTTCGGCGTAATACTTGTGTGCGATACACACACTTTTAAGATATGTCACATGCGGCAAGTCTTTTGAAGCTGCTGCCACATCAATTCTATTTACCCACAAGAGGAAGTGTCAAGCCACCTTATAGCTCAGCGGCAGCTCGGAGAGAAAGCCAGCCTTCACCCATGTATGTTTCACAACCACCGTGCAGCTGTAAACTGTTGACCTCTATCTGCTCCCTTGGCCCAGTGGGTCATGCCCCTAAGGGCTATGGGTAAAAAAAAAAAAACACAATAATACTTAAAGACAATCACTCACACAGGGCTGTGGGGGGGGGGGCAGCAAATAAATGGAAATGAAATGAAATAAGAGCAAAGGTTGAGCGAGGGTGTGTGTATGGTGGTAGTAGGTGGAGGCAGGAGGGTGGGGAAAAGCGACGGGAGGGGGCAGTAGTGGGGGGGGTGGGGCTCGTGCCAAGTGACACAAACCCCCCTTGGCAGCCTAATTAAATTTTCCACTTTTCCACACTCGCATTAGGCCTCCATCCAGCCGGAAGGAATGGACGCACCGGAGGAGTAGACCGCGGGAAGACGACCCCCCCCCCTTCCCTCCTTCTTCGTCCTCCTTCTCCTTATATTCTTCACGTTCCACACCCCCCCTCCCCCTCCCCCTCCCTGCACCAACACACCTTTTCTCTCCCTCTCTCTGTCATTGCCTGTTACATTTGTGCTCGTGTGGCAATGTTTTGCCAAGGAGAGCGTTAGGCTGGAAACACAATGTCAGCCAGTCGCTCGGATATGACACAGGCGGGCGGGCAGGGGGGGGTCACCTGACGCAGACACCCCACTTTTTTGTGGCGATGTCTGCTTAACCGATTCCACAACCGACTTACCTCGAAGGACACAATCAAATCCCCTTGCAGCTCGAGCTGGGGGGATGGGGGTTATACTGTATAACAAAGATAAGACCACCACCGAGGTGTGTATAAGCACACATACGCTCCAACACAACCAGTTCTGCACATTTCATGAAAAAATGCTAAGTTACATCTAAAAACACACGGGGCGTCCGGGTGGCGTGGCGGTCTATTCCGTTGCCTACCAACACGGGGATCGCCGGTTCGAATCCCCGTGTTACCTCCGGCTTGGTCGGGCGTCCCTACAGACACAACACGCCGTGTCTGCGGGTGGGAAGCCGGATGTGGGTTATGTGTCCTGGTCGCTGCACTAGCGCCTCCACTGGTTGGTCGGGGCGCCTGTTCATGGGGGAGGGGGAACTGGGGAGGGGAGGGGGGGATAGCATGATTCTCCCATGTGCCTCATTCCCCCCCCCTGGTGAAACTCCTCACTGTCCGGTGAAAAGAAGCGGCTGGCGACTCCGCATGTATGGGAGGAGGCATGTGGTAGTCTGCAGCCCTCCCCGGGTCGGCAGAGGGGGTGGAGCAGCGACCGGGACGACTCGGGGAGTGGGGCGATTGGCCAGGTACAACTGGGAAGAAAAAGGGTGGGAACCCCCACCCCACACACACACACACACACACAAACAAAAAACACACACACACAAGCAGGGCTAATTTTCCCTGAAGTATTTATGGGAAGTTCATAATGCAGAAATATGAGTTCCTTGTTCTGCAGCGCAGCAGGGCAGGGGTAAGAGGCTGGGGTAAGAGGCTGGGGTAGGAGGCTGGGGTAAGAGGCTGGGGTAGGAGGCTGGGGTAAGAGGCTGGGGTAGGAGGCTGGGGTAAGAGGCTGGGGTAGGAGGCTGGGGTAGGAGGCTGGGGTAAGAGGCTGGGGTAAGAGGCTGGGGTAAGAGGCTGGGGTAGGAGGCTGGGGTAAGAGGCTGGGGTAAGAGGCTGGGGTAAGAGGCTGGGGTAAGAGGCTGGGGTAAGAGGCTCGGTACAGCCAAACCACAGCGACCACTTTATATCTGCTGAAGACAACTGAATTTGTTGCCTTTAAGATATTAAAATGACCAAGACTTGAGTTTTGTTTGGCCGCCACAAGAAAGACCGGCGACACCTTTTAGGTCAAATATCAAGTGGCCGAGACAACAAGAGCTCAAGTCAGTCCTCCGACCAAGACCCATTAACATTCCTCGAGCTGCAAGGTCCTCCATCCCGTCTCGGACAGGCATTCTTGAAAACGATGTTGACAACCTTGTTGACAGAGTGCGATAAACTCCCCCTATTGTGTGTGTGTGTGTGTGTGTGTGTGTGTGTGTGTGTGTGTGTGTGTGTGTGTGTGGCCGCGCTGAAAAGCACCACTCACGAGCTACTATTTGATTTGACTGTTTTGGGCCAACAAAGAGGGAAAACAACACGCAGAAAGACCCAAACAGAACAACAGCGCCATAATGCCCCTTCTGTCAGACAGCCAGCGCTTTGCCTTCCTCCGCCGGCCCTCCAGAACTGGGACACGGTTGTTTGCGCTGGGCCCCCTTTTCTCATTTCCCATAGACAAAAACAAGCGTCGCAGGGACGTCCAGTAAAACATGGAAGGGCCGCCGGGGTCCTGTTGATTCATGGGCTGCAGGTGGCTGCGCTGGCGGCTCCGCGCCTGCCCAGAAGTCCCCCGGCCGCTTGCCTTCTCTTCTTTTCTTCTCCCAGGCCCTGTTATTTGTTCACTTCTTCCACCGCACGCTCCAACGTTTCCCCCCTCGCGCCGCTGTTCTCGCCCCGGCTCAGCCGCCTTCCATTCTTCTTTGTTTCGAGGTACGCCGCAGCCGTGACGCACTTCCTCCCATTGTATCAGGAACTGATACCCTAATGGTTGTAAAGTTACTGTCAAGACTGCTGTGTGCGTGTGTGCGGCTCGACTAAAGGGGGGGGGGTTTGTTGTGTGGGTCCGCAGGTAAACGCATGGTTTTGGTCCCCCCCCCCCCCTCGGGGGTGTCTCAGCGTGGTCTGAAACGGCCACCGGTGGACCAACACGGCCAAATGTAAGAAGAGAGTCACGTGCTTGACAGTAACCCAGTGTGAGAGGATGCGCTGCAGATCTGCCCGGCAGTGGCCTGCACAATGGCAGCGTTACAGACAAGTGGTACATAGCTTGACCGGTTGATGAAGTTGAGTCATTCTTTAGGTCAGCGGGTTTGTTTCCATACTGCAACAAACAAGCAAGGAAACATTTGGTTGCTACGTGATGGTATTTAGTAAGATGGTCCTATTTCCCGAGTCCCACCTTCCAGCCATTTGAATGCCTCTCCGCTCCCTGCGGTATCACGGGCCTGGGATATGGGAGGGTTTGAGAAAGTTCAGAAAAATTCCAGTGGGAACGATGCATGTGTTGTGTTGTGCTGTGTTGTGTTGTGTTGTGTTGTGTTGTGCTGTGTTGTGTTGTGTTGTGCTGTGTTGTGTTGTGCTGTGTTGTGTTGTGCTGTGTTGTGTTGTGTTGTGCTGTGTTGTGTTGTGTTGTGCTGTGTTGTGTTGTGCTGTGTTGTGTTGTGTTGTGTTGTGCTGTGTTGTGTTGTGCTGTGTTGTGCTGTGTTGTGTTGTGTTGTGCTGTGTTCTGTTGTGTTGTGTTGTGTTGTGCTGTGTTGTGCAGACATTCAGTTCCGTGCCGTGTTTATGTGTAGGCTGGATTCAACCTGTGAATCATGTGAGGAAGTAAAATATTGTCAAGTACACCTTTTATCCACTCTATATATAAATATATATAGATATAGATAGATAGATATAGATATATAGATAGATAAATAGACAGACAGACAGACAGACAGACAGACAGACAGACAGATAGATAGATAGATAGATAGATAGATAGATAGATAGATAGATAGATAGATAGATAGATAGATAGATAGATAGATAGATAGATAGATAGATAGATAGATAGATAGATAGATAGATAGATAGATAGATAGATAGACACACACAGACAGACAGACAGACAGACAGACAGACAGACACACAGACACACAGACAGACAGACAGACAGACAGACAGACAGACAGACAGATAGACAGATAGACGGATAGACGGATAGATAGACAGACAGACAGACAGACAGACAGACAGACAGACAGATAGACAGATAGACGGATAGACGGATAGATAGACAGACAGATAGACAGATAGATATATAAATATATAGATAGCGTTTCTTCCCCAGAAACCATCCATGGTGTTTGGTAAGAGTGCTCAACAAATGAGGAGTGGAATATTAAGATCTTAACGGGTTTTCTATGTATATAGTATAACCCCTGAACTTAACACGGTGGACTAAGAAACATAACACTTATTTGTCATTAACCTCGATTTCATCTTGCGGCTCTTCTATTTAGAAATTAGTGCTATGACTCAGCCTGCTTATTTCTTTCTGGGCAACATCTGAAGGAAGGAGGAGATGAACTAATAAACGACGATATCAGAGTGGTCCCCCTTTCTGCCGCTGACATGAGAGAAACGCTGAGGACACTGCCCGCCACTGAGGGCCGTTCCAGCCCATCGCTTTTACTGAAGCAGCACACACTTCATAAAATCGTTAGGTTGGTTCAATGGACCGAAATGGCGATATAACGGTTCTCATTAGATGGGAAATTTAACCTCGTTCCCCATGCAATCTGTCATGTGCTCCATTTCTTTTTTAATATGTGGCTCCCTTCATCACATCGTGAAACAGGCCACATTCTCATGCCATGACGTGGTTTGGTGTTGGACCGTTATCTAACACCGGTTTCAGTATTCATGCATTCCTAGATGGCTGTGTCTGTGTCTGGCTGACCTGTGATGCTCAGTAGAGGTTTGCTGCTCATCCCGCTGGTCTGTTAACACGCTGCTCAAACCCATTTGCATTGGGATCCTGAGAACAGACCAAATCCAAATGGTTATATTACATTTTAGTGATGTGGCATAAGGCTTTGTTATTGGGCCACGTAGACTCGCCATATGAACAAGAGGAAGATGTTGTTCACCGGCTACAAGTCTTCCTGCATACTCGAATGTCGCTGGTCTTATTGGAGGATATGCAGCCAGTGAATTCATGCTCTCTCCACAGTCTCATACTCTCTTGAGGTCAAGAATGGGCAAATTATCCCTCCACATGCTTGTGTCTGACTGCTGTACATCAGTTGTCAAGGTAACCAGTGAATGAAACTGCTGAAAGGTAGTTCTTTTAATTTGCAAGAGCTGTGTATTGGTGGGGAATCTGGCCTTTTAGGAAAACACACACACACACACACACACACACATATATACATATACATATATATATATATATATATATATATATATATATAAATATATATATATATATATATATATATATATATATATATATATATATATATATATATATATATATATATATATATATATCCATCCATCCATTATCCAAACCGCTTATCCTGCTCTCAGGGTTGCGGGGATGCTGGAGCCTATCCCAGCAGGCATTGGGCGGCAGGTGGGAGGACACCCTGGACAGGCTGCCAGGCCATCACAGGGCATATTTACACACACACACACACACACACACACACACACACACACACACACACACACACACACACACACACACACACACACACACACACACACAGCGATCAGCCAAAACATTAAAACCACCTGCCTAATATTGGGTAGGTCCCCCTCATGCCACCAACACAGCTCTGAGCCGTCGAGGCACGGACTCCACAAGACCTCTGAAGGTGTCCTCTGGTATCTGGCACCAACACATTGGCAGCAGATCCTTTAAGTTGCTAGGTGGGGCCTCCATGGATCCGACTTGTTTTTCCAGCACATCCCACAGATGCTCGATCGGATTGACTTCTGGAGAATTTGGAGGCCAAGGCAACACCTTGAACTCTTTGCCATGTTCTTCAAACCATTCATGAACAATTTTGGCAGTGTGGCAGGGGGCATTATCCTGCTGAAAGAGGCCACTGCCATCAGGGTATACCGTGGCCATGAAGGGGTGGACCTGATCTGCAATGATGCTCAGGTAGGTGGTACGTGTCAAAGTAACATCCACATGAATGCCAGGACCCACAGTTTCCCAGCAGAACATTGCCCAGAGCATCACACTGCCTCCGCCGGCTCGCCTTCTTCCCATAGTGCACCCTGGTGCCATCTCTTCCCCAAGTAAATGACACACACACACACCCAGATGTCCACATGACGTTAAAGAAAACGGGATTCATGAGACCAGGCCACCTTCTTCCACTGCTCCATGGTCCAGTTCTGATGCTCACATGCCCATTGTAGGAGCTTTCAGTGGTGGACAGGGGTCATTATGGACACTCTGACCGGTCTGCAGCTATGCAGCACCATACACAACAAGCTGCAATACACTGTGTTCTGACACCTGTCTATCATAGCCAGCATTCACTTTTTCAGCAATTTGAGCTACAGCAGCTCTTCTGTGGGATCGGACCAGACAGGCTCGCCTTCACGCCCCACGCACATCAAGGAGCCTTCGGCGCCCATGATCCTGTCGCCGGTTCACCGGTTGTCCTTCCTTGGACCAGTTTTGGTAGATACTCACCAGTTCATACCAGGAACACACCACAAGACCTGCCGCTTTGGCCCCTGTCAAAGTCACTCAGATCCTTACGCTTGCCCATTTTATTCCTTCTTCCAACACATCAACTTCAAGAACTGACTGTTCACTTGCTGCCTAATATATCCCACCCCTTGACAGGTGCATTGCAATGAGATAATCAATGTTATTCACTGACCTGTCAGTGGTTTTAATGTTTTGGCTGATCGGTCTAGCTATATTTAAAGCCTTTACCACTGCGGGCATGTTTTATGATACTGGCTATGAAATTTATTCTCAACTTTACAAAATGAAAAAAAAAAAGTGCACCAGCATTAACAGCAGGAGCAAAATTACAGATTCTTTGCCTGGATCCAGACCTTTGAATCCGCCCACTCCACCCAGTCCACTGACACTTCTGATCTTCCATCATCTGATGTTAAATCATCATAAGTACAAAATAAAAAAGAACCTACGATTTGTGCTTTACCTGTTGCAAAGGTGGGGAGGTTTGTCTTTCTGTCATTTAAAAAATGAGTCCTTCAGCGGTCCTTTTTGACTGACAAGTTCTATTGTCATTTACTGCTGGGTTTTTTTTTGCAATATGTGTAACATGAACCTATAATAACCGTTTTAAATTGCCACTGGAATATGGCTGCAATAGCTAATCAGCCTGACTGTTCTGTAACCCACCAACTGCCCTCCAAGTCAGCACTTTACTGTGTGTGTGTGTGTGTGTGTGTGTGTGTGTGTGTGTGTGTGTGTGTGTGTGTGTGTGTGTGTGTGTGTGTAACCACTGACAGCACCTGAGCCATCAGATTAGCCGTGCAGATCATGTTCAGCTATTATCCAGGTTAGGGTATTAGAACCTGTCAACGTCTGAGTGAGCGACACCCGGTGGGGTGGGGGGGGGGGGGGAAGAGAAAGGCAGCAGCAAGAAGAAAACACACAGCGGTAACATTTGAGATGCAGGGGAAAAAATGTACTTGGAGAAAATAAATCCTGCATTGCAGAGGGCCTTCACAGGCCCGAGTCGAGCTGCCTGTCGTGCGTCATTGACCACTGACCAAAGTAAAATTGATTAAAATTTAAAAAAAACATGGCTGGACTCAGACACGATGATCCTCCTCGGCATCTTTGTCTACTGGTCCTACTGCTCCCGTCTTGCTTGCAGTGTTTACACTGTGCATTTGCAGTTAAAGAACCACCATAGCTGGTATTATAAAATGGCAAATACACGCAATATATCCGTAGCCTGAGATGAGGACTAAATGACTTGTCGGTTGATCGGAATGAGAGTCTTATCATGAGCGAGGTTACAACATGAACTCGTCACCCAGCGTGAACAAGGGGCAAGGAGATAAATTGTGCCCGATGTGGGCCACACTAAGCCTCCGCTTATCTGTTCTCGATATGATTTTAGAGATCAGCGTCCATCATCATCTGCACGTCACAAGCGTACCTGTCCCCTGTCATGTGGGTCATCAGCCCCAACCAATGAAGCTGACTGCTTATCACCGGCAATAGGTCAGCACAGCCGAGATGTCCCGATAGATCTGATGTGTGTGTCATGTGTGGTGGACGAAGACCGATCCACGGCCCTTCTACGGCAGCGGATCAGGAATCGATGAGCCTCGCCGAGTGCATTAACGCCCGTTATGACCGTCCCCTCATCTTCTCGGATTACAAAGCGTCAGTTAGCTGGTTTTGCACTGGCGCCGCGCTTGGATTCACGAACCAAATCTGGGTTGTGTGTCGGAGTTCCCCCACATAGTTGCAGCATGAGAACCAGCCAGATGGCTGCACTCGGACATTCTTTGCATTGCGTGCATTTCTGCGCGTTCGGACCCTTTCCTGTATTATCGGAATTGAACCAAAGTTCCGCATCCTCTTCCAAATCTCATCTGTCCGGGACCCCCCCACCCCCACCCACCCCTCCGAGGAGCTACCAGGGGGGCAGATGTGCAAACTTTAACACCTTCAGATCAAACCACACAGACCCAAAGCGAGTGTAAGACGTTTGGAAACGGTGACATCAGATTGGTCCCAGACAACTTTACTCGACGTTTTCGCGTTATGAGAAAGCAAACACACGCGCGCGCGCGCACACACGCACACACACAGCGACGGGCCGCCTCAGAAAACCCCGAGAGATGATTTTCCTCTACGACTGCTTCCATACTGACGAAGCTGCGGCTCGGCTGAAACTTTTTCTCTTCTTCTTTTCTTTCTTTTTTTTCTTCTTCTTCTTCTGACGGACCAACTGCTTTGGCAGGAGATGCGCGCGCCCCGCAAACGGCTCATCTCTAAAAGGCGCTAAATATAGTCTGCCCAGTTACAGGCTAGATGAGGGGGACCATACCGGATTGGATTAGACCTAATGATCCATTTTATATCGGTAGTATACAACGTGTCATATTCTGGGCACCGTGCCCTCGTTTTCTTTTTTTCTTTTTTTTTATGAGGTGCGTCCGAATTACCATTAGCCCATATTTCAGCTGACGGTCCCTTTGAAGCGGCCGCGCTGCGCCGTCGTGTGACGCTCAGCCAATAGACCGGTTTCATCTGACCACTGGCGGAGCAGACGGCGGGCGCGGGGCGGTCTGCGCGGCGCGCCCGCCCGCCCCGCGCCGCAAGATTAATCACAATGCGCCTCTGTCACATAACGCGCACATAAACACGCCGCGTGTCTAATCATTTGCGACGCTTGGATAAAGAGCACGCTAAATAGGAGTTGTTGGTTTTTTCTTTCTTTTTTTTTAATGAGCTTCGTCTCTTCAGATGTGCAATTTGTAGAAATATTAGGCCACGGTCGCAGCGTCGCCTTATCCCATACATGTGGAATCCGAGCTGATTCAGGCTCCGACAAAAAAAAAAAAAAAAACAATAAAAAAAAATCGATCAGATAGTCCAAGTACTGAAACACGACTTTATCTGGGACTGAGCGTCATTCCGTCTCCCTTTGAGACCGGGGGACGGTCAGGGCGTCGCTCACGGGGTTTTTTGTTGTTGTTTCCCCCCCCCCTTTCTTTTTCAAGTGAAAGTTTCGAATTTAATAAACCCGTCCGCGCCGTCACCCCCAGCCGCCTAACGCCGAGACCCGGCCGCGCTGAGCGGGGAGTGCGAAGTGAGAGAGAGGGGAGAGAGGGAGGGAATCCCTCCGTGTCTGACGCTCCTTTTACCAAGGAAACCCACATGCCCCTCTGACGCAACTGCCCATTTTAGGAAACGCGCGTCAATAGACGGTACCAAGTGGCGAAAACCGGGGGGGGGGAGATTCACTGGACACGTTCGCCGTTAATTTACAAACTCTTCGGCGAGCGGCCGTCATAAGCACGCCGGCGATTTGCGAGCGAACCGCCCGCGAATCGCCGGCTGCTCGTCGAGTTCGAAAAATTCGTCGCATTTTTTTTCTTTTTCGGCGCTTCTCGCGAAAACGCCCCCTTTCCCGCTCCAGTTCTCGGCGCCCAGGCGTGACGTCAGCCGTTTCGTTGGCGTTGAAAAGCGGTCGCGAGTTCTGCATAGTGCCATTGAAGTGAGTCATCTGTGGGAAGTGTGGAAAGAAAAAGAAGAAAAAAAAGAAAAAAAAAGTTAGAGCTGTTCCGTGAATAGCGGATAGCCGCGATTAAAGCGTGTAGTAGACTTGACGACGGAAAACATCCTCTGGACCGGGCTCGGCTTTAAAGCCGTTGTGAACCTGCGTGAGTCACTAGCTTAGCTTTACAGGTTCGCTCGCCTAAAACTGGATCGGCCGCCAAAGGTGCGCTGCGGAGTTGAGTCGGAACTTTGCGCACCTGAGAGGATCCCACGTTGGCGTTGGAGACAAACGTTTACGGTGGAGGCTCGACACTGACAACAGCACAACAACAACAACAACAACTACAACAACAATAATAATACAAGTGTAGAAGTGTCGCAACAGCTGTGCTCCACCGCGATATCTGCTCTACCGACTTGCTAAAGAGGCTTTTTTGTGTATGCTGTGTCAGATTAGTCTAAAGAGACTGAAACTGCACCTCGTGTTTGTCAACACCTCTCCGGATACCCCCCCCCCCCCAAAAAAAACTGCCGACGTCTCGAGTCAAGGGATCTCACTGGCGACGCGTGTTCGTAACTGCGGGGGAATTTTAAAGGCTCCGGAGCTCAAAAACCAGCCTGCTTGAAATCTTCCTCTCTCTCCCTGGATCATGTACCAGGACTACTCCGGGAACTACGACACTTCGTCCCGCGGCAGCAGCACCTCTCCGGCCCAGCCAGAGTCCTTCACAAGCGGCAGCAGCACGATAGGCAGTCCGATATCTACCTCAAGCTACCAGGTAACGCAGATCGCGAGCAGACACGGGCGCACGCGCGCGCACGCACACGGCGATCGACAGTGATTTTAGCCGACACGACTGCGGAAAATGTCACCCGTTTTACACTTAAGCCCGTTGCTCTTCCGTGCAAAAACAACCCGTGATGCAGCCATTTCAATACGGGCATTCGCGACCTCGTTCGGGGGGGGAGAAAAAGTGGACGAACCCAGTGACAACAGATTGCATCGGTGACTCAACAGATGCAGCCTGCTGTGTATAGCCAATCTATATGCACAGCTCTGTTGACAGGTGGGCTATTTTCAACTCGAAAAATGAAAGTACACAATGCTAATTTTTCCCCCCCACGAGTTGTCAAAATGAATCCTATCAAATTTACGCGCAGGGGAAGTGCAGATCAAACGGCGAACATCTGCGCAAAAAAGTAGTGCGTCCATAGGTGCGAGTTCTCCCCTTGTTATAAGAGAAAATGCGGAGTTGTACCTGGTCGGGCTAATTTGTCCCTCAACGCGCTTTATGTAACACGAGCGTGTTCAGCAGGGACCCAAAGGCGCACGTTCATGTCACGTGTATTGCACCTTATTTGATTTAATTTGACATTAAGCATCGATTTTGGAGTTATAGCCTAATCTGCAGCTGCGAGAGTCGTGGAGATGTGTGCACACGGGAACAGTCAAACAAGTGTTTGAGACGTGCATCGACCAATAGTTAACTACGTGACTAGTATGGCGAACGGAGCAAGAGAGGAGGTCTCTCGATGAACCCTCTGAGGTAACAGGGCGCCAGGTATCCCCAGATGTCCATGCAAGATCCAATACCCCGTTGCTACTTATCTTGTCTCCATATCTGTCTTACTTTTTTTAATATATATATATATATTACCCCCATTACATCTTTATTTGTGGAAATCCTCCATCTGGAGCGTCCTGCTGGAGTGATTTTACGCGAAAATCAGAAGTACGGGGATAATCGACGTTCACAAGTCAACATAGCGTGTACTGTTTTACCCCTTTGCGGGTTTAACGCTGAAATCCCTCTGCAGTCCGCTGCAGATGGCTGTTGTCAACCGCCAGCCTATGTGAGCAGGAGGAAATATGGCTACTTGTGCCAGCGAAGACAAGTCATCTAGCCTACCGCGCGTCTTACAGACAGCAAGGGGGGGGGGGCATGTTTAACATGGGCACCGGTCCTCCGAAGCCCACTGGGCCGAGCACTAACACAACCAGTGTCAGCAGTTGATGTCCATTGCCGATAATGTAGATGTAGGCTACATGTCATACTTCTAGAGCACTTCGGATGGAGACGTTCGCCAGATGGCAGTCTGTCTACATGTTACAACAAATGTTCCTCGTTTAAACCGGTCTTGCAGAAATGGCCAGCCTCCCGACAAAGTGCTGGAAAAGTCACGCTTGTGTACATAATTGCAAATGGCACGGTTATGGAGGCAGCAAGGCTTAAAATAGTAATAATGACATATTTCACCCGAGTCCACTTTCAGGCGTGCTTCGTGTTGCATGCGGCGGTTTCCGCTGGGGGAAAGTGCTGGTTTTAAATCAACAGACCGGACCTTCGGCCAGATCCCCTAGGTAGGGGGATTGGAAGAAGAAGAAAAAAGACACACACAAAAGAAGAAGAAGAAGAAGAAGAAACATGACAATCTCTATAAAGGCGATTTCTCCGATGCATCGTTTGC
Organism: Lampris incognitus; assembly: GCF_029633865.1. Taxonomy (NCBI): domain Eukaryota; kingdom Metazoa; phylum Chordata; class Actinopteri; order Lampriformes; family Lampridae; genus Lampris; species Lampris incognitus. The sequence goes on from NC_079226.1 coordinate 13,466,947, forward strand.
GACCTATGCAAAGGAGACGCCATTGTCTTTTTGCAAATAATAATGCGCGAGTCCAGGAAGAGGCTGATGGCTGCGCACCGACTTCTCTGGAAAAGCGTCGGCGCCGCTGCAACTGGTGTAACCTGGTTCCCTACATGACAGACTGGCTACCTGCTTTTTTGTTTTTTCTTCTTCTTCTCTCGTTTCAGTAAACTTACGTGATCACCGCGTTAGTGTTTATTAACCTTCTGGAAAACATTAAGTGAATGGGATTGGGATTTTTTTGGATTGCCTAACCTCAGGAATGTTTTGGCTTAGGCCGCCGCTAAACAACCTCCTCCGCCTCCTCCACACCCCCTCCCCCCCTTTTCCTTGTCTCCAAATCCCGGATTGCTTCCCGCTTTACTGGAACTGACCATTTTACGCACATGCTTAACTAATCTCCCATGGCTCGTAATACAAATAGAGTGCGGACAGGCTGCCGGATGTGCGCCTGGATGTCGGTAATAACGCGGACGCTGACGTGCGTAAATAACGCGCACGGACGCCGGACGTCTCCCGGAGCGCGGGAGGAGGGCGACCTGCTCACGTCCCATATTGATCCGACGACAGGTTGCCGCGGGATCGAACGCTGTTGCTTTTTAGTTGTTTGCTTGTCACCCATCAAAACTGCAGAATGAACCAGGGTAATAATAATATATATCTTATGAGTAACCTCGAGAAATGCAAGGGTCCCTTGCAGTAAATGAGCCTGCAAAACATCCCTACATAACCTTTAAGGGTGATTTTTTTTTTTTTTGGTCTAAGACTTGGTCTTCTACATGTTCTTCCCTCTCCATGCTGCTGGAGTGTGTTGGATGCAGCAGACACGTTGGGTTTTCCCACATGATTCACAGCATGTGTTACTGTTGCACACCAGGGTTCAGTGGGTGAAACTAGACACACTGCTGGACTGATTCGCTTAAAACAAAGCTTTTGAGATAAAATCTTACAATGCATAAGATTGCATTTTATTAAGATGGGTCTTCTCTGTCTGTGTGACTGAGTTGTCATGGAAGAGAGAGGCTGAAATGAAAGAACATAAAATATGGTGCTTAGTATTTGGGTGGGATTGAGATTTATGCATTGATACTAACTAGATTACAGACTTGCTCCCTCTAAATTCTGCTTTGAACCCCCCCCCCCTCCCATGTCTCTCTACATCTCCCCCTCACTGTCCTTTCTTCCCTCTCCAGAAGTATAGGGTCGATATGCCCGGCTCCAATAGTGCCTTTATCCCCACCATCAATGCCATCACGACCAGCCAAGACCTACAGTGGATGGTGCAGCCCACCGTCATCACCTCCATGTCCAACCCTTACTCCCGCTCCCACCCCTACAGCCATCACCTGACCAACGGGCCAGGGCTCCTGGGGCACAACACACTAGCCCGACCCGGCGTCATCCGCTCCATCGGGGACGCCCGTGGACGACGCAAGCGGGATGAACAGGTGGGAGACATGGAATGACAATTCAGAGCGTGCATGTGTTACAAAAGGACCGCTGAGCAATGGGGAAATTATGTTTCAGCTTAACAGTCATAGAAATGGATGCTTGTGCCTGTCTTTTGTCGCCTTTGCTTCAGTCTGCCTTCACATTGCCGCGTGTATGTTACCAAAGCGAATGGTCTCCGTGATGTAGCTAATGGAATTATCATTGGCTGTCAAAGGCAGAAAAAGCAGTAGTAAATATTTTAATATGCAATGCCAAGGCCTCTCGTATCTGAATGACTGTTTGAGGCAAATTTGTAATTTGTGATATTGGGCTATACAAATAAAATTGACTTGAATGATTTTATAGACAATCATACTCAACCATGTACCACAGAGAGATGTGGGTATGCAGGTTTTCTTTCCATCTCAACATGGCACCAGTTGATTTGACTGATTAACACTCCTCCAGCCAAACAGGAGAGGCTTAATAAGCTGGTGTAATTTTCAGTTGACATGAAAACCCGCATACACGTGAGTCACCATGGCACATGGATGAATATCACTGTTGATACGAATGATGAATATCACAATGCTGCTCACTGCCAGCCAGTAGTAAGGCTGGCGATGCTCCTCTGCTGCTTTGTATTGATAGAGTTGTGTGTGTATAATATGGTGTGTGTGTGTGTGTGTGTGGGATCAACCACTCACCTGGTGTGTTCTTCCAATCCTAGCTTACCCCAGAAGAGGAGGAGAAAAGGAGAGTGAGGCGTGAGAGGAATAAGTTAGCTGCAGCCAAATGCCGCAACCGCAGACGGGAACTCACCGAGATGCTCCAAGGGGTGAGTAGTTATGGCCAAAGCGAGAGATACCAGAATTGGTTCGACTTCCACCGTGATGTGTTCCTATCACCAAACCACGGCCTGTTAAACAGGTTACAAATCAGCCACAAATATTTCTCCTCTCACGCAAACCTCTGCTTACCTACTAAGCACCAAACTCTCCCGAATTTGTGCACGTGTCACACTCACACTCCTGCCCTCTGGTTAGTCCCATATTTTTTGTAAAATTCATGGCAATTTCACATGAAAAGAGATAAATAAAAAAGAGGAACAAAAGAAAGCATAAAAATTATCCAGTGGCCGCTGAATACATGAAGCATGGGAAAAGTGACTGAATTCCCCCAACTTCCAAAAGTACATCCTCGTGTAGCAGTTTGACTCTGGCTGTGCCGCCAAGTGCTCGGGCCTCGCTAGCAGATGACAGCCAATGAAAAGCTTTTTGTCTGGCGCAGCTGTAGACAGAGGTAGGGCTATCTCCCAGCCCTGCCTGGCAGACAGTAACAGCATCTAAATGGACTAATTAGCTCAATTACAGTGAGGTTGAGCTTGTCAGGCCGAAAACCTCAGGAATGGAATCTGCTGTAGGCAGCTGTCTCAGTGAATGCAGGACATTTTGTAAAGGGGCAAATTGCTTGTCCTACCATTCCACATACAAGACGTGCCCTGCACACACATTGTCGAACATTTATAAACACACAGACACACACACACACAAACACACATTACAGCCATTGCTTCTAGGGACAAAACACCCTTCCATCTTTGTGCCAAAAATCTGTTAAAATACCATATAAGGAAGCACCACATCACCACCATGAGGGGGCAATTTCTTCAAATGTCCCCCCTCTTTAATTATCTGATATCATTACTTAATGGTTTGTTTGTTTTCTTGAGAACCGCCAGAAGTTTCTTTTTGAGTTCCTTCTCACTGGGTTTACTGTTGACAACTTCCTCATACCTTTGCCCTTGAGTCAAAGTTCCCAGACAGCGGGTGAGATTATCTCTATTTGTCTGCCTATCCCTGTCTAGGAGCCGGGCCGGCTCCATACAGGGTCTGTCATTGTCTCTTTTGGTTTGTGACACATTAATGATACACCGTAGTGGCTAGAGGCGTGCTTATTAAGATGGCAAATCTCCGAGACAAAAACAATGTGTAGTTTGTGGATTAAAACTCAGTCGGAAGCCGTTTGAAAATTACATGTTGCTGCACTGCGAATGGCCTACAAGGGTTTTTGATCTTTATTGTGCATATTTGTTGCATTTCACAGATTTCCCTACCGTCACCAGAACAAACTATGGCAAACAAACACTGCCCTCTTTTGGTGTTCTTAAGTAATGCACTGTTTGACTAACAAATAGTTAAAGCTGCTATTGCGTTTGTCTCCCTCCACTGGCATTCATTTTGCCTGGTATCAGTACAATTGGTTGACTTCCTTGTCAAAAAATGTTATAACACCCTGCTGATTTTTTATACCGCGACCACTTACCCCCATATTCTGTCTTTCTGTGAGCAGGAGACCGAGAAGCTGGAGGAGGAGAAAGCAGACCTGCAGAAGGAGATCGAGACCCTGCAGAAAGAGAAGGACAAGCTGGAGTTCATGCTTGTGGCCCATAACCCTGTCTGCAAGCTGCCAGCCGAGGAGCGCCACCAACAGGGGCTCCACCATCACCAGCAGCACCAGCAGCAGCAGTGCGCCCCCCTTCCCCTGACCATGCGCTCAAACATGGGTAACCGTGGCCCCATGAACCCTGTGGTGGTAAAGCAGGAGCCAGATGAAGATGACAGGGAGGTGGGCAAGCCCCAGCGCTCGGTCATTAAGCCCATCTGCCTGGGCGGCGGCGGCGGGATGTACATCACAGACGGAGACAGCCTCAACACACCAGTGGTGGCCTCCACCCCGGCCTCCGCGCTCAATGCCCCCAGCCTCATCTTCACCTACCCCAATATGCTGGAGCCAGAGAGCCCCTCACCCTCCTCTGAGTCCTGCTCCAAGGCTCACCGGCGCAGCAGCAGCAGCGGCGACCAGTCGTCAGACTCCCTCAACTCCCCCACCCTCCTGGCTCTCTGAGCGTGAGCCTGGTTGGCGATGCCAGACGGTGGTGGTGGTGGTGGTGGTGGTGGTGTGGGAAGGGGGAGGGCGGACAAATACTGTGGCCGACGGCAAGCATACGAGCAACCGAGTGCCGCCCGGTGTCTAAAAAAAAAAGACTCAAGAGCACATTCAGAAGTCTGGACCAAACTGATCGCATGAGCCGTTTCCCCTCCGAGCAGGGAGACACACAAGGGCTACACCGCTTGTCTCTCCTTGTTACGCTTCAGTGTAATTATTATTTTTCTAATCTGTGTAGAAAAGTGTGAGCAACTAATCCCGACAAGTGTTTTCCATGCTCCATTTCAACTCCCGAGTGTCAACTTGTTTACTTAAACAGATGAATTTAAAGTGTGAGATGCCTAAATCGGGCAGCTGTTAGTGGGGTTGGCAACTTACAAAACAGGTTCAATCTATTTTCTTTTTTTTTTTAAGAAGAAAAAAGTTAGAAAGCCATGTGGAGAAAATTGCACTCTGCCAAGATCAACCAATAAGTCATGATAAACGAGGTCAGCATTTTCCCCGGAGTTTCTATCAAGACATAAAGACATTGAGCCATCCTCTCGCCCCCCCCCCCCTTTTTAGATTTCCCCTTTATTTCCCTAAACCTTGGGACCTTGGTTCTGGAGGGGATGAGGATGTGCTCTTAAAACATTTTTTGACATTGTTTCCATCTCTTTAATTGTATTTATGGCCTGTGCTGGTGCATTTTTGCAAAGTGTTTTGTTGATCCATCGTCGTCTCCTTACCCGCCTGTAGAAAAGCGACATGGTTCGCCGCCGGAGCGATCCAGGAGTCCTCTGTGTTGCAAAAGGATACGAGCCAATTTTGATTCAATGCCTAGTTCCTCAATACTCTTTACCTACTCTTTTGCCGGAGAATTGATGGCTTGACTTTACAGTAGTATTGATGTGCTTTTCCTCAGTGGTCTTGTACCTGAACTTTTACAACATGTTTATGGCAAAGTGTACGTGATTTACATCGATGTCAGGGATATCTTTCATGTGTAGTTGAACCCCTTTCCCATCCCCGAGACCATTCCAGGAATGCAGGTTTGTCATGTGGTCTAGCCAAAGTGTTGCCGTCATCGTCTGTGGAGGGGGAATGTTTTCCTTCGGTCTCATCCCGCTGTTGTCAGAACGGTTTCGTCGTTTTGGAAAAATATTGCCTATGGAAAAGATCGAACGAAACCCTCCGTAACTGGATTCTGTAGTTATACTTTTCTCTTTCTTTTTATTTTTTTCTCCCCAATTGTACTTGGCCAATTAATTATCCCACTCTTCTGAGCCATCGCGGTCGCTGCTCCACCCCCTCTGCCGATCCGGGGAGGGCTGCAGACTACCACATGTCTCCTCCGATACATGAGGAGTCACCAGCCGCTTCTTTTCACCTGACAGTGAGGAGTTTCACCAGGGGGACGTAGCGCATGGAAGGATCACACTATTCCACCCAGGTCCCCCTCCCTCCCGAACAGGCTCCCGACCAACCGGAGGAGGCGCTAGTGCAGCGACCAGAACATGGACCCACATCCGGCTTCCCACTCGCAGACACGGCCAGTTGTGTCTGTAGGGACGCCCGACCAAGCCGGAGGTGACATGGAGATTAGAACCGCCGATCCCCGTGTTGGTAGGCAACGGAATAGACCGCTACGCTACCTGGACACCCTTTTTTCTTTTTCTTTTTTTCTTTCGTCCAAATCAGAGCACGTGCCCTATGTGTCACTGCCTATTGAGGCAGGTCAGGTTTGAGAAGCCAAAAAGGTCCTACAGCTGTAATCCTGTTAGTTTTCGCTTGAAGGAGGCGTTTTGTTGTGGTCTAGACTCTTCTCAGCTGGCAATGATGTCAAACCCTGATCGAAATGTTGTTTGTAAACTTGTCCGTTTTAGTAAAGAAACTGTTCAATTCAACTCAAACGTGCTTATTTATGGGTGTATGAAAGTACGCCAGCCCCATAGGTACTGGGTAGAGACGATGTCAGTAGTGGGCCAGACGTACGACTAGTGGTTTCTACCTTCAGGGAATAAGAGACTCTCCAGCGGCCTGAGATGACAGGAGTCACCACGAGGAGAACCAATATTTCTGCAGAGGGTCTACAAAGCACTTGTTTTTTTGTGTATATCTTAAATGGGGTGAGGGTTTTTGAATACCAAGCACTGAGAAGAATAAGTATTTAGGATTTATTTGTTTAACTCAAAACATTCCTTGAAAATGTAAGGTCAGGGGTTAAGGGGTGTAATAACCTTTGCTATAACTTTTTTTTTTTTTATCTATGGAATAAAAGATGGGGCCGGAAGACTTTTGTTGTGCTGGATACAGCAAATGGACTTTGACAGTGGGGAGAAAAAGCTGCTGCTTTCGAAGGAACGTGTCTCCTATTTATCGTCCAATGATGTCGGGACTAGCATCACCGGATACGGTATTGTGCGGATGCAACAGGGAATCTCCTATATCTTATATTGATAACATATGACAAAAAAAAAAAAACTGATACCAAAAACGTAAATATGGGAGAGTCTGATTTGTCTGTATGTTGAAATCTTCTGGACCCCCCTAGAAACACATAGGAAAGCCATTGACTGTAGATCTTCTACTGTACATGTCATCTACTGTCTGTCGCCTGTTTTCAGCTACTATCACTTATTTTCCAAATGCTTTATCTGTTAAAAATGATTCAAAATGAATAAAAACAGCAATATGCATCGCAGTGTTTGTTAATTTAAATCAATGATAATAATAAAAAACATTTCAGCTGGCTTAAGACCTATTTTGTTCAGAGGAAATGTTTCTTTTTTCTGCACATGCAACCCGTTCGAACGGGTTGCACCCAAGGGTTGGCTTCTTCTGAAATCTGACTTCTAATCTACCACCACAGAGCAAACATAACTGAAAACTGATTCACTTTACCGGCATGTGCAATCAGGAACAAATATGAGGAGGTTATTAGGTACATTAGATGGGTATCAAAATGGAAGACAGTTTCATATACGTGATATATTGCTATCAATGTTTTTCTATCAAAATACAGCAGAGGATCCTGGGTTGAGTCCTAGTCCATCTGTGCAGTTTGCATGCTGTCAACATGGGTTTCTTGTAGATAACTGATTCTAGTTTCCTCCCACATTTTTAAAGACATGCATCTTATGTTAACTGCAAACTCTTTAATTGCACATTGGTGTTAATTGTGCGTGTGCCCTGTCATGGACTGGTGACCTGTCCAGGGTGTCCCTCTGCACAGACAATTAATAAATGAATGGAAGTAATAAAGTTTTCAGTGCGCGTCATCTACTAGTTACCCAGAGGTTTAATAAAATCCTGCACATGCTGAGTCACACTTTTTCCTCATTTCTGAGAATCACATTTTAGTCTCAGAAGAATCTGAAGAGTCATCTGCAATACTGGCTCAGTCTAAGAGGCCTTGGGTGAGATCCAATAAAAACTAATGGGCTCTACCATTATCAACATGCCATTCTGAAAGATTTGACTAATTTTGTCAATTTGCACCCAAATTGAGCACATGTTTTATAATATTTGAAGACTGTTAACAATATTTTTTTTCTCTTAAGAATGGTCACATCGGGCCAGTGTAATCTGCAATAATACTGGCAGCCTGTTCAGGGCGTCTCCCTGCCTGCTGCTCAATGACTGCTGGGATAGGCTGGATAATGGATGGATGGAATAATAATAACATTAATGAACTATTTATGCAGCACCTTTCATACATGAAATACAGCCGCTATCCACAAGCAGAAAACAGAACACAATAAGTCAGTTACAAAATGTGTTAGAATCAACAACAGATAATGAAATTGAAAACAATTCAAACGCATATACGTATATTACAATAAGAAGACAACTGTAAAATTGATACTGTTAATAAAAGAACGATAAGTAGCAGGTCGTGCAAATGAAAGGATTGAAGTCAGTTTTACTTAGAAGCTAAATTTAAAACATGTTTTCAGTCTCTGGTATCTTTAGCTTTATTCTACAGTTTAGGTGCAGAGTTGAGGAAAGCTGCATCAACTATGAAGGATTTAACCAACATCTAACATTGACTTGAGATGCATCTCCAAAAATGTACAATATTCTGAATAAAAATAATAATAATATTCTCATGGGGTTTTTGTTTGAAAGCTTTCCCCAGGTGTTATCCAAAGGAGCTGAACCAAGTGCAAGTGGACTTGGTTATATATCCGTCTCGCCTCTCATCCAAGAGGCTTCCTCAGTTCCTGCCTTTCTGACTAGACCAAGCAGTCAGACTAGCTTGCAGTACTCCAATCTAACCACTAGGCGCGCCCGTATAAACAGACGAGAGCTAGCGTGTCACACAGAGAAGCAATAGCAGAGGCTAATTTATCAGCATGGCGTCAGACGTTTTGACCGCAATTAGGCGCAGTGTCAAAGTTATAAACCACCTTTAAAAACAGACGAGTCGTTGTTTCTGCGTCCAAGAAAATGGATGAAAAATATCCCGATGAGAATAATCCCATTTTTTTCCTATGTGTTGGTCTAGTTTAAAAAATGCAACAGGTAGTGTTTAATCTTAACATATACAGTGCGTAGCACAGTGTGTAGTGTGTAGGAGACAAAGCAAGACGGACAAGACTGAGATGGCTTGGACATGTGTGCAGGAGGGATGCTGGGTATACTGGGAGGAGGATGCTGAAGATGGAGCTGCCAGGGAAGAGGAGAAGAGGAAGGCCAAAGGGGAGGTTTATGGATGTGGTGAGAGAGGACATGCAGGTGGCTGGCGTGACACAGGAAGATGCAGACGACAGGAAGAGAAGGAAACGTATGATCCGTTGTGGCGCCCCCCTTCGGCTGATAGTAGTAGTAGTAGTAGTAGTAGTAGTAGTAGTAGTAGTATCAGATAGTGTGTAGCGCCAGCACGTTAGATTGACACGTATGTAATACTGAATTGGGTCACTAGATGGCGGTGTTGCTCTGCAATAGAACTGGTAAATAAAACAGTCGTTACGGTCTAAAATTACGTACCTGTGGAGGCATGGAGAAGTTTAGGAGAGATGGCAGTGGAGTTTCTAACTAGATCTTTTAACAAAATCTTGGAAAGAGAGAGGATGCCTGAGGAGTGGAGAAAAGGTGTACTGTTACCAATTTTCAAGAACAAGGGCGATGTGCAGAGCTGCAGTAACTACAGAGGTATAAAGTTGATCAGCCACAGCATGAAGATATGGGAACGAGTAATAGAAGCTAGGTTAAGAGGAGAGGTGATGATTAGTGAGCAGCAGTATGGTTTCATGCCACAAAAGAGCACTACAAATGTGATGTTTGCTTTGAAAATGTTGACTGAGAAGTATAGAGAAGGCCAGAGGGAGTTACATTGTGTCTTTGTGGATTTAGAGAAAGCATACGACAGGGTGCCGAGAGAGGAGGTGTGGTATTGTATGAGGGAGTCGGGAGTGGCAGAGAAGTGTGTAGGAGTGGTGCAGGATATGTATGAGGGAAGTGTGACAGTGGTGAGGTGTGCGGTTGGAAAGACATATGGGTTCAAGGTGGAGCTGGGATTACGTCAAGGATTGGCTCTGAGCCCCTTTCTTGATTGCAATGGTGATGGACAGGTTGACAGACGAGATCAAGCAGGAGTCTCCGTGGACTATGATTTTTGCGGATGACATTGTGATCTGTAGAGGGAGTAGGGAGCAGGTTGAGGAGGGCCTGGAGAGGTGGGGGTATGCACTGGAGAGAAAAGGAATGAAAGCCAGGTGGAGCAAGACAGAATACATATGCATGAACGAGAAGGAGGACAGCAGGATGGTGAGGATGCAAGGAGTAGAGGTGATGAATGTGGGTGAATTTAAATACTTGGGGTCAACTGTTCAAAGTAACAGAGTGCAGAAGAGAGGTGAAGAAGAGAGTGCAGGCAGGGTGGAGTGGGTGGAGAAGAGTGTCAGGAGTGATTTGCGACAGAAGGGTACCAGCAAGAGTTAAAGGGAAGGTCTACAAGACAGTTGTAAGACCAGCTATGTTGTATGGTTTGGAGATGGTGGCACTGACCAGAATGAAAGGAGGCAGAGCTGGAGGTGGCAGAGTTGAAGATGCTAAGATTTTCATTGGGAGTGATGAAGAAGGACAGGACTAGGAATGATGCCGCATTTGTTTATGCCCGTAGGTGGCAGGTCAGAAATTGGGAACACGTCATTACTGACATCCTTGCGTTCGAGCTACCAGGCAGGAAAAAACATGGTCGCCTGCAATGCTGAGCACCAGAAGCTGCAGAGATATTTCATCCATATGGAAGAAGTCCAGAGTGGATTTCAATGACAGCTCGCTAGCAATGTTGTCATATTTTCGTCCACAACAGGCTGGAATCAATGCTTTTTTATATCATCATGGTTCAGTTTTCTTCTCATTATCGTTGCCAACGAGCATTTTCAAGTTAGTGACCTTGTGATTAGCAATAGGTTAACCTTTTAAAACCGCTAATAACAACTAATATTTAATTTTATATGTTTAACCAACTATTGTATAGGGTATCTTTATTGACCTAAAAGCATACCATGCTGAATATCAAACTTAAATGTGTTCGTAAAAGCATACAATCTAGTAAAGACTGACAAAGATTAATATCATTTTACCATTGCCACTGTGGGCAGCCATGTTGATGTGACGTCAAATAATTCCGCGTCGTGAACTGGGGGTTGAGAAAAGCAACCCGAGTTCGCGACTAGGAACTCCGAGCTCACGTGCCGTTTTATTTGATTTTTCCAAGTGGGAACTAGGAATGTCCGACCTCCGAGTTATAATCGAACGCAGCAGCATGAGTATATTAGAGGGACAGCTCAGGTTGGACGGTTTGGAGACAAAGCAAGAGAGGCAAGATTGAGGTGGCTTGGACATGTGTGTGGAGGAGAGATGCTGGGTATATTGGGAGAAGGATGCTGAATATGTTGCTGCCAGGGAAGAGGAGAAGAGGAAGGCTGAAGAGGAGGTTTATGGATGTGGTGAGGGAGGACATGCAGGTGGCTGGCGTGACAGAGGAAGATGCAGAGGACAGGAAGAGATGGAAACGAATGATCCACTGTGGCGCCCCCTAACGGGAGCAGCTGAAAGTAGTAGTAGTAGTAGTAGTAATAGTAGGGGTAGTAGTAGCAGCTATGGTCTAAAATCCACAACCCCTGTGTATAAAATAAATGTGCAAATAGTTACTTCACGTTTACACCATAGCATTACTGAAAGCATAAACTACAGTGATTAACCCAAACAAACACCTCCAAATTATTTCACTAACACATCCATCACCAGAAACTATCAATCCATAGGGAAATGAGGTTGGTATTTGTCTGGAAACACTTAAACATCACATGTCTGGACACTTTTACTTCTTATGAGATATACTGGGCGGGAAGTGAACAGTCAGTTCTTGAAACTGATGTGTTGGAAGCAGGAAAAATAAGCAAACGTAAGGATCACAGCGACTTGGACAAGGGACTGATTGGGATGGCTAGGCGACTGCGTCACAGCATTTCCAAAACGGTGTGTGTGTGTGTGTGTGTGTGTGTGTGTGTGTGTGTGTGTGTGTGTGTGTGTGTGTGTGTGTGTGTGTGTGTGTGTGCGCGCGCGCGCGCGCGCGCGCGCAAGGACCTAGAAGGACGACAGTCATACTTGACCCCCGATGATGATGATCGGTGACGGCTGGTGGTGATATTGGGTGGGTGGGCTAACAAATACAGTGTACCCATTATAGTACACACTGCAGCGACAGCGACATAACATCTGAGATACCAAGTTAGAGCAACGACACTACATTCCTTGTTATAGCAAGCGCTCTACAACAACACTATAGAGAGTATAAGAATGGCCTGATGCCAAAAAACTGTCACACACACACACACACACACACACACACACACACACACACACACACACACACACACACACACACACACACACACACACACACCATTTGGCTATTTTTCTCTGTACACATTAGCACGTGCCATTTTTAACGAGAACAACACATTCAAGAATGATGTGATGATATGCTACACGACAGAACAGAATGCAGAATCGTGTAGCCTGCAATGTCAGAAAAGGGCCCACCTACGGATGCACAACAAAACGTGTCCCAACTGAAACGACTGCCAAAAAACACTGCAGCTGTTTTTATCACAACTGTTTTGCAACACCATCGTGTCAAACATGTCCCGAATAAAACAATTTGGCAAGCACAGCAAAAATAACGGTCATTATCGAGCCATATGTAGACAGGAAGGCTGAACGTGTCTGGTGGTCTTTTAAGAGGTCTATAGGCTTGGGCCTACCTTATTTGAAGGGACGCTCACATCGACGACCTTTCCGGGATGCACCACGTCACTGGAGTCCGGTGATGTTTGGATGAAGTCCCGCCCAGTAGACAGCACAGCCAGGGCGTCCAGCCTATCCTGTCCCACAGTACTTCGGGGGGAATGATTTGATCCTCTTGGGTGTACCCGAACACCTCTCTGGCTCTGCAGATGCCATGGGGGTTGTGGTGGCTCTTTGTGTTCATTTCAACGTTTCAGTGAAAGTGCCCTGAAGATTGTTCTTCAGAACACGTGCCACGTCGGTTGTCTCGTCAGCTTTGCACAGCCACAAATGGCGCCTGCGACATTTCATCAGCCAAGTTTTTGTCCATAAACAGCTAACATACAATTGTAACCGGCTATTTTCTTGCCCGGTGCGGGATTCGATACGAGGTGTACTGCACCACAAGGCTACGTCACTAACCGCTCGGCTAAAGGGTCAGACTCGTTAGCTAGGGGCTAACGTGTCTTATTAGTAGTTTACACAATCAAGCAACTCATCTCGTCTTGGACGGTTTGACAGGTGATCGGCTAACTGGCTGTCCAAATAAGAGAACTGGTCACGGGTGCAGAAACACGCCCCCCCCCCCGCTGGAGTGAAGGTGGAGATTCGTCGGACCCCCGCAGAGCTAGCTCACGTGCCCCACAAAATGTAGTACAGTCCACAATCCGCCATAATGAAGGTCTGTTGTTCTTTACCAGCTCGTTGTGTGTCCGTGTAGAAATGCGGCGGCCCTCATCAAGTGGACAGGCGGTGTTAACTTTACCCAGCATCGTTAGCTTTACGCTATTTCCAATGCGACTTGTGCTGCATCTCATGTTTCCTCATTTTGTCGGATAAGTGTTTCAAATCCACAATGCCTTGTCGGGTCCAAGCCGCGTCTATCCCCAAAAAGCAAGCACGGGGGAGCAGAGAAGTGAATTGTTAGCTACCCTAGCCGTTAGTTAGCCCGTCCTTTCGTTGAAACCAAGTAACACAAAACTGATGTGATGTCGCCTTGTGGTGCAGTACATGCCGTATCGAATCCCGCACCGGGCAAGAAAATAACCGGTTACATGAACATCGTTTGGACGACGCGTCCCCAGTCTCGTCACTTCCCATTTTCCCTCCAAAGACGTTGAAGAAAATGGACGAGAAAGTAAATAACGCACCTCGCTCATGCTAACGCTCGCCATCGCCACAGTCGCTGTCGTTTCTCCCTCCTCTCACACACGTCACTGTATGCGCTGTCTGCGCTGTCACTGGTCAAAAGTCAGCGACCAGTGGGCTGATTAAATTTAGCCCAATGACAAGCAAATCAAGGGGGCGTGCCTAGACACCTGTCACTCACGTAACGCGAAGATGAATGGAAGCCGACGCAATTGTGTTTGGGCTGTAAAAAAAATTAGCCCATTTAGATGTATTTTGTGTTTGTCTTGTGACTCTCTGGTGCTGCTGCTGCTGCTCTTAGGCTCCACCAAAATTTGAAATAATCTGTTGTAAGGTTTTTCTAACAATAATTTTCTCATCTTTATTGTAAAAGATAGGGAGGGCTTTGCTCTGTGAGCCCATTTATACCAGCCGTCCCTGGTAGTGGTGGTAGTAGTAGTAGCAGTAAGTAGTAGTAGTAGTAGTAGCTATGGTCTAAAATCCACAACCCCGTGTATAAAATAAATGTGCAAATATTTACTTCATGTTTACAACATACCGTTACTGAAAGTATAAACTACAGTGATTAACCCAAACAAATACCTCCAAATTACTTCAATAACACATCCACCACCAGAAAGCATGAACCCATAAGGGAATGAGGTTGGTGTTTGTCTGGAAACACTTAAACATCACATGTTTGGACACTTTTATTTCTTATGACGGGGCTCTCTGTAGACGAGGCTTCGTGAGATATACTGGGCAGGAAGTGAACAGTCAGTTCTTGAAACCGATGTGTTGGAAGCAGGAAAAATAAGCAAACATTAGGATCAGCGCAACTTGGACAAGGGACAGCTTGGGATGGCTAGGCGACTGGGTCAGAGCACTTCCAAAACGGTGTGTGTGTGTGTGTGTGGGGGGGGGGTAAATCTGGCCTCAGGCAAAACGGCACAGACGTGTTCATTTGTAATCCAGACAGCAGGGTTTCTATCCTATCCATCATGTCGCATTACCGTCATGGGCCAATGTCCTTAAAAGGTATCAAAATCTCATTTTATACATTTTTCTTGCAATTAGACACTTAGTCTGGGATCATTGTAAGTTACAGTCTGTATGGGCTGAGTCAGGAGGTTGGCATCAGGACATATTGTAATTTGATCATTTATAATGAATTTGCATTGCTTGCAAAAAGACTGTAAGCCCTGATGTTCAGACAGCTAAGGCCTGACATAGTCTACAGCCACGAGGCTGACTGAACCAAACAATTAAACTGCTTATTACGAGAAATTTGATGTCAATATAAAAACAAAAATGTGAGACACTATTAACACACACACACACACACACACACAGACACACACACACACACACACACACACACACACACACACACACACACACACACACACACACACACACACACACACACACACAATGAGTTCCTGGTGTCAAGTGACCGTTCTCTCCTTTCCCATCGCCACAGCCTTCATGCATGCTTGCATTGAATCGATCTCCATCCTGAGATCTGATTACAGCACCAGAACACTTTCTACACAGTCCACCCATCTTTTTTTTTTATCTTTAATGTGACACACCGACCTCAGGAAGACAGCCACGCTCCTAATTGAATTATTTTAAAAAAAATCTCTAATACTACAGATGGGGCTCGCACATCTGCTGACTGTGTGCTAACGTTTTTATGTGCTGAGCAGACGAGCCAATAACCCTGTGAGGTTAATTAAAAAGAAACTGATTGTGGTCGTCTGAAGCTGACGGGGCGCGGGAAACAAAATGGTGGGACAGTAGAAGACCATAGCGCTCACTTTTTAGCTCACTGGCTCAACGGCTAACACAAACAGATTGACACTTTTATACAAGTCCCACAAAAAGGGGCTTTGATAACATTAGGCTGTGGGATTGACTCTGGAGTAAAAACCTGAAATATGCAGGTAAGTTATTGCTGGTGAAAGGTCAGAAAGGAGCATGCCGTAACACCTATCACGAGTCTGTTTCATCAAATGTACCGCTGAAAAATCATCTGCTTTGCTTTTGCAGCTCCAATACCAAGAGATTTTGTGGCTTCATTTCTGCAGTGTTGGGTGGAATAACACAGTGTGGAGGACATATGACAGAGACCAGAACCTGTGGCACGGTAACGACATAATACGTATGTGTTTCAGGCCTGCTGGACCAGTACCATGGTATACATAGCACATCTGGTTAACTTTAGCCATACATTAGCACAGAGGCTAACCGCTAATACCATAACTATGGCACCGTGTGTGTGTGTGTGTGTGTGTGTGTGTGTGTGTGTGTGTGTGTGTGTGTGTGTGTGTGTGTGTCTGTGTGTGTGTCTGTGTGTCTGTGTGTGTGTGTGTGTCTTGGACTGGTGACCAAAGACTTGAGACCTGACTTGGACTTGCAAAAAATGACTTGTGAGCGTGTGTGTGTGTGTGTGTGTGTGTGTGTGTGTGTGTGTGTGTGTGTGTGTGTGTGTGTCTTGGACTGGTGACCAAAGACTTGAGACTTGACTTGGACCTGCAAAAAAATGACTTGTGAGCATCTCTGGTGTGTGTGTGTGTGTGTGTGTGTGTGTGTGTGTGTGTGTGTGTGTGTGTGTGTGTGTGTGTGAGAGAGAGAGAGAGAGAGAGAGAGAGAGAGAGAGAGAGAGAGAGAGAGAGAGAGAGAGAGAGAGAGGTTTTCCAACGGGCATGTGGTTATGTAGCCCAATGAAAGTGTGACAATACGATGATCACGTCGTCATATTACCCGGTACACATGCATCTTCACTGGGTCCAGTTGGAGCGTCTGATGTCGGCACTGGGATGAAATGCAAGACCGTAACCGCGTTTAGAAACACCCCCCGAGTAGAAAAGAGTAAAGGAGTAAAGGTGTGATGCCCACGAGGGGCAACTTGCTGTACAGACAGTACTCTAACACAAACACACCAACACATCACACGCAGATGACTCCACATCCACACGGTGACTCCACATGTATCGGAGGAGGCATGTGGTAGTCTGCAGCCCCCCCCCCCCCCGGATCAGCAGAGGGGAGGGGAGCAGTGGCGTGGAAGCGTGGGGGTAATTAGACAGGTACAGTTGGGGAGGAAAATGGGGGGGGGTCCTGTCAGTCCTCTGCAGTGCAGAGATTGACCTCGCCGTCTTTCAGCTTTGAGATAAGCAGAGATGTCGCTGACTGGGACTTCCGGGAACAAAGACCAAACGTGGGGAAAACTAAATCCGTGTGCGATATTGTGCGACTTTGAACGGCCTTTACGCCTCCCTCTGCGGCGCGAGAGGGAGGCGTAAAGGCCGGCCGTGCCCCTGAATGCTGATGTGGACCTTTATGCGATGACGGGGCCCATCTAGCAAGCCTGGACAGCTTGCTGGAAAACAAGTAAATAAATAAAAGATTCATCTGGAGAGAATTTCGTGTCATCAGTGAAGAGGATTCATGTAAATGAACACCGGCTCTGTAACAACAGTGGTCGTGTGGACTTCAACCGTATTAAAAATCGATCGGGCTGAGAGAATCCGGCACGCCTCAGGAAGCACCATACATTAGCCGGGGGTATTGACATTGTTTGGAGGACGACCCACATGTTCGACCTTCCCGCGTGGCTCGGCGGTCTTATCTGAGCGAGAGATAACAGCGATTCCAGGACCACGTGCGGGACGACGTCCAGCCGCAGGGAGATGACGTCTGACCGACTCGTCCGTCCCAAAGACGTGCTGGCGCCGAGCGGGCGGGGCCAACGAGACTGACGAGAACTTCTGCTTTATTTCCATTTAACCTCTCTTTATTATGACGGCGACGTGGCGAAAAGCCACTTCCCGCCGCTTAATGAGAGCGAGCGCTGCTTACTAAGATCATTTGATTTTAAGTTAAAGTATGCCATATGGGGACATTACTACGAGACATGCATTATTGTCAGTGGACGAAGGCAACACATACAGCACAGAAGGAAAAGAGAAATATCAACAGAAACATACATGACGGAAAGTGTCATTTCAAAAAGCAAAAAAATGTTTTTTCTGGATTTCAAAGAGTCACACGTGTTCATTTCTCCCCCGTGGTGAGTTAAGCGATCCCTTTTCACTCATACAGGCGTACACCGCCCGTATGAGCCCGTATCCCTCTGCTTTCTGCTCTGGGGACCGCTGATGGAGCCAACGTGTCAGAGGCAAGGTGGAGAGGAGGAGATAGTCAATGGGTGGGTGGGTGGGGTCGCAGTGATAATGACAGGAGTTAAGCAGCAAAAATACCTTGTGAGAGAATAAATAAGAAGGTTCACCTGTGAAAGGTGTGTCTATTCTTATTCCTATTCTTGTTCTTTTATCTGGGCACCTAGCCTATACGTTTTGTGGATAATCCTTCCTTCTAGCTCACATTAACTTGCTAACTCTACGGACTCATATCAGTGTAAATGAACCTTTCCATGTCTAAAAACCTTGAAGATGGCATAATAAATCATGCAGCTACATTTTTTAATTCTTCATTTGTAAATGACTAATATTGTTTTTTAAACCTTAATGCATATTTGTTCTCATCTGTCTCAAGAACTGCGAGGCAGTGGTCCTGCCCTCATTCATATTCATGAGCTGACCCTTTGAGTGACGAGTGCAAGCAAGGGTTGGCGGTAAAGGGAGGGCGGGTTTCATATATGTTGTAACGTGCATGGATAAGTAGACACGCTGACCGCTGGCCGACGGGTCTGACCCTTTAGTCGAGCGGTTAGCGATGCCTCCTGCGGTGCGGGCGATACGGGTTCGCGCCCCGGCCGCGGCAGTTCCTGTGGTTGCCTCCCGAATTCGCTACATTGGTGTCAGAAGTGGGACGGTGGGACCGTAAGGCCGTCGGAAGCGCATGCGCCCAGAGGCGTGAAGGAGCTGTTATGCTTAAGCGCGGGGACGCGCTTCCCGAAGGAGGGGGGTAGTGTAACGTGCATGGATAAGTGGACACCTTGGCCCTTAGTCGACTGGTTAACGTCGCTTGAGGAGCGGGAGATACGGGTTCGCGTCCCGGCTGTGGCGACGGTTCCCGGACTGCCCCCCGAATTCGCTACAATACCCCCCCCTTTTTCTCCCCAATTGTATTCGGCCAATTACCCAATTCTTCCGAGCTGTCTTGGTCGCTGCCCCACCCCCTCTATCGATCCCGAGAGGGCTGCAGACTACCACATGTCTCCTCCGATACGTGTGGAGTCACCAGCCGCTTCTTTTCACCTGACAGTGAGGAGTTTCACCAGGGGGACGTAGCGCGTGGGAGGATCACACTATTCCACCCAGGTCCCCCTCCCCCCCGAACAGGTGCCCCGACCGACCAGAGGAGGCGCTAGTGCAGCGACCAGGACCCACATCCAGCTTCCCACCCGCAGACACGGCCAATTGTGTCTGTAAGAACGCCCGACCAAGCCGGAGGTAACGCTGGTATTCGAACCGGCGATCCCCGCGTTGGTGGGCAACGGAATAGGCCGCTACGCTACCCGGACCGGGTTTCATTGATGATTTGATCTGATCGGCTGTATGTAAATGAGTGTGTCTGATGACATCACGAGCATCAGAACAAAAGAACAGTTTGTGAGAAGCTTAGGGAAAGGGGGGGGGGGAATTCTACCTTTTATACATACTTTTTTTTTGAGTCGAAAGGGACAGGATGAAATGGATGACGACCCAAGTGTTTCAATTTTGGTCCAACTTTAAGAGCATTAAAGCGGTAATAGTTTCGAGCCCTGAAACACAATCTGTCCTGCCACTGGGAGGTTGGTCTAATGGTGACACGGACCGACCTCTATTGCTTTCTGCCTCTGGTAAAACTTTGAGAACTTATTAAAGATGTTTGTAATCGGCAGGGCCACGACAAGCAGCCCGCAGATGATGCACAGAGTCCCTACTATCTTCCCAGCGAGCGTGACCGGGCAGGTGTCACCATAGCCCACCGTGGTCATACTGATGGTCGCCCACCACCAGCCAATGGGGATGGTGTGCAGCTCAGATTCCGGAGACTCCTTCTCCACAAAGTATACGAGAACGGAGAAGATGGATATGCCAACCGACAAGAAGAGGACCAGGAGCCCCACCTCACGGAAGCTGTGCCTGAGCGTGGCGCCGAGAGATCGGAGCCCGACCGAGTGGCGGGCCAGCTTCAGGATGCGAAAAACCCGCATGAGCCTGAGGATCTGCACCACTTTGCCCACGTTTTCCAGCTCTGCGCCCTCCCCTTTGTCGACTCCATCCAAGGCCAAAGTGGTGTAGAAGGGCAGGACGGAGACGAAGTCGATGAGGTTGAGCGGACCGCGCAGGAACTTGCAGGCCGAGGGTGCCGCGGCCAAACGGACGAGAAACTCCACCGAGAAAAACAGGACGCAGATGTTCTCGAAGACGGCCAGCACAGGGTCTTCGATCTCCTTGTCGTTCAGATCTGTGTGGTGGAAGTCTGGCATGCTGTGGATGCACATGGCCACGATGGAGAGAACAACCACGCCGAGGGACGCTAAAGCGATGACCTTAGCTGAAGCGGAGTAGCCCGGGTTCTCCAGCCGGAGCCACATATTCCGGCGGACGTCCGCGCACCAGGAGCCTTCGAACATCTCGAGATCCGTTTCCAGGGACGACAGCTCTTCAGAAGACAAGCCAGAGCTCTGAGACCGCCGCTCGTCGCTCTTCCTCTCCCAGTCCTCATCCTCGGCGAACTCCCTCAGCTCCTGAAATCTGCCGCTGCAGCAGTAGTCGAGGTGGCGCTCCTTGATGCCCCAGTACTCAATCTCCTGGCTGAAGGAGACCACGCACAGTCCCTCCATCAGGTGGATTTTGCCCGTGAGGTAGAAGTTGAGAACATAACAGAAGAAGTTGGGGTTGCGGTCGAAGTAGAACTCCATGTCAGAGGGGCTGAAGTCGTCACAGAGCTCCAGGATCGACTCTTTGGAGCGGCAGCACAGCAGACGTCCCAGACGGGTCTGTGGAAAACGTTTCAGGACGTCATGCTCCACCCGTCGTTTGAACCCCCCCACGTTTACATTGATGAAGCAGTCGTCTGGGCCGTGTCTATGAAGAATCTGTCCATACACCATGATGCAACCCCCCCCCCTGCAAATCCGGAGCTTCCTGGAGGGCTCGATTATGTTGCGATACAGCTGTCCGTGGCGTCTTTGCCTGCACACGAAAAGAGCGAAACAAATGCACTTGCAGTTTTTCATCAAACCAGAAGGGCATCATATCTTAAGTTGCAGATGTGCTCTCTGTCGCATCCCATCATGTTACACTGGACTGACATCTAATGGCTCTTTCTGAAAGTAAGACAATAATGAATCTATCTATCTAATCTATCGATCTATCGAGCTATCTATGCATTCTGCATTTAGCATCCATTATGTCAAAAAAATATACATTGGCTACACTCTAAATGGTGAAACATATGTGTCCAAAATTAGATCAAGTTGGAAGTCTAGTGCATTTCTATTTGGGTAACAGACTGCGTGCATTACATAGCCAGCCTGAGTCAAACTTGCACACAAAGGCATTGCTGCAGCTATGCAAATGAACGAATACTGGAATTGTAGCCCACTTAGCCTATCTATTAGTTCACACCAACGCAACAAAGGCCACTGTTATACATTTAAATGCATTTTCTTCTTCTTCTTCTTTCTTTTTTTACGAGAGTTGAGACAGAATAATGCAGATCTGTACTGACTGTCACTGAGCTGAGCACTGTTACCTGGCCACTCCGATCGGCACCGCCGGGTCGATCAAACTGATCAGCACTGATCAGCTGATCAACTGATCAATGCCTTTCAGTTAAAGTCAACGTCAAGGTCAGCCCCCTGAACAGCCGCGGCAAAAAGTTACCAAAGCCGCTGCAGCAAAGTACCGAGGCTCAGCCGAAGAAACCCCCTGAAGAGGAGATGAGAGAGCCGGACACGTTTCCGGCCGTGTTCGAGTTCCGCTCTTATCGCGCGTCTCTCCAGAAACTTATCACATGCCGCCAATTATGGAGAAAAGCTGCGGACCAACGTGGACGCTGGACCGCGTTCCTCACGTTATCGCATCCCTGCATACCCCCCCCCCCACACACACACACTCTTGCATTTCAGATCAACCCTCGTAAAGTAAACGTTACCTTCTGTGTTGTGTTGTGTTGCGTGGGTGGCGCAGATCTGATCTGGACTGCAGGGCTATTTGAAGGGACCCCCCCCCCCCCCACTTGGCTTCGTCCTGCTCCGTCCGAGGCGCAGCTGCCGGCTGGTCCCGGGTCAGTGATGTGCGCCGCGGCGCAGGACGACGCGCAAGTTTTGGCGGGACGCACAACGAAGCGGCGGCTCGCTGCACCGACTCCACTGTGACGACATGAACAGGAGTCCCGCGGATGCCTCGGTACCGTCAGACAGGAGGAATCTGACTTCACAGCAACGTGCAAATGACATCGGACGCTGTAACATTGTTACAGAATGGAGTGACGATTTGGAAAGGGCAGACGAAGTTCTGGGAGGGCAGCGAGTCACATTTGGCTCATAAACTGGCTAAAGAACAATGGGGGGGGGGGGAATACAGTTAATGAATTTTGTTCCCCCCCCCCTTTTACTTCAAAAGTGAAGGTGTGTAAAAATAGGTGGCTCAGGTTCTGGTGCCAAATTGATTATCGACAGCCTGTTATCGGGGTTGGGGGCTCTCACTGGGCCCCCATTCGTCAATCGTTCGTACGTGCAAATTTGTTGTTACACACCCACGGGGTTTTTTTAGCCCTGAAGTTTGTCTCAGAGACCAGCGTCGAACCTGGGTTACCCCTGAATGTAGTCCAGCGTCGAACCTGGGTTACCCCTGAGTGTAGTCCAGCGTCGAACCTGGGTTACCCCTGAATGTAGTCCAGCGTCGAACCCGGGTTACCCCTGAATGTAGTCCAGCGTCGAACCCGGGTTACCCCTGAATGTAGTCCAGCGTCGAACCTGGGTTACCCCTGAATGTAGTCCAGCGTCGAACCCGGGTTACCCCTGAGTGTAGTCCAGCGTCGAACCCGGGTTACCCCTGAATGTAGTCCAGCGTCGAACCCGGGTTACCCCTGAATGTAGTCCAGCGTCGAACCCGGGTTACCCCTGAATGTAGTCCAGCGTCGAACCCGGGTTACCCCTGAATGTAGTCCAGCGTCGAACCCGGGTTACCCCTGAATGTAGTCCAGCGTCGAACCCGGGTTACCCCTGAATGTAGTCCAGCGTCGAACTCGGGTTACCCCTGAATGTAGTCCAGCGTCGAACCCGGGTTACCCCTGAATGTAGTCCAGCGTCGAACCCGGGTTACCCCTGAATGTAGTCCAGCGTCGAACCCGGGTTACCCCTGAATGTAGTCCAGCGTCGAACCCGGGTTACCCCTGAATGTAGTCCAGCGTCGAACCCGGGTTACCCCTGAATGCAGTCCAGCGTCGAACCCGGGTTACCCCTGAATGTAGTCCAGCGTCGAACCCGGGTTACCCCTGAATGTAGTCCAGCGTCGAACCTGGGTTACCCCTGAATGTATTCCAGTGTCGAACCTGGGTTACCCCTGAGTGTAGTCCAGTGTCGAACCTGGGTTACCCCTGAGTGCAGTCAAGCCTGGGTGAGTGACTGCTCGTTGCACGAGGTAGACAATACATGTCAGGGGGAAGGAAATAACCATCGGGCTTTGCTTCCACCTGTCAGATAACCTTCAGGGCTAAAATATCCCATGGGTGTATAAGAACAAATTTGTACTAACGAACGATTGATGAATGAGGCCCAATGTTGTTGTTTTTTTTTAAATGAGTTTTGCACCATTTTCCTTATCTAATTGCTCCATATTATGGAACAATTCATTAGCACCGGTTCTTCAAAATAGCTCCCAAGAAGCGTAGGATTGTTGGACAGTAACGGTCTAACTTTGACACCGGAAAGCTTGTAAACTGGTTTTAGGTTAGCCAGTGAAACCAGTTACATCCAACTGTACAGCAGATGGCAGGAAAGCAGCAGGATTCCCTCTGCTCTGTATCAAACACGCCTCAGCTGCACAGTTTGTTGCGGACCCATAAAGTACATTTTCTCTCAGCTGATGATTTTATCTCCGACTGACCTTTGTTTTTTGTACCTGGGGGTGACCGACAAGCCCTCTGACATTTGTTATGGCTTTGCCAAAAGACTCCTTTTCTAGTTATCTTATTAAATTCAATTACTATTTCCAGTTGCACTAAAAAATAGGCTTATTTTCTCGGTTGTGGCCTCAAGGCTCCAGATTAATAGACATCTGGGATGAAAGCATATCACGTATTCCTTCTGTGTAAGTCAGAAATTGGTTTAGAAGTTGGTTTTCTTCTCCATGCCAACCTGACGTGGCCATGGCTTTGGGGCAATCCACCGGTGAATCCAATCTAAAAAAAATGCAGTGTTTTCCCTCGAGTTCATGTTGTGGTCATCTTGTCGTCTCACTGAGTGAAGTTTATCATCTGGTTGTCCACAGCTCCATGTTTTGGCAAGGCAGGCAACATTCCCAAATGCAATTACATTCTCACACAGGACTGTGGAAGGTGTGGCCACTGGTTAACCTTTGGCACAAAATGGTAACCAGTGGCCACTTAAACAGCCAAAACGCGTGAGAGGCCATCAGTCTTTTCGCACAAGAGTATTTCACACCTTGAAAAGTATTCAGCATAAGATAACTGGGATGAAATGTTCCCCTATCAAAGAGCAGACAAAACGCTGACTTTTACTGATGTTTAATGACTGTTTTGCCCTTCATATGAAAATAATTTCTATACACTGTATTTACAAGCCAAAGAAAATAATTGCAAGAACAAAAATTAAGAAAACACTTGACAAGTTAACATCTTACAGCACTGGAAGTGAAAGAATTAAAACCAACTCACCAAGTAATTAAAACATGTATTGAAGAATGCAGTTGAAAGCATCTCCTACAGCACAGTGTCCCAACTGTGCTGTAGGGGATAAAAATATACACTTTTATACATCATTTGCTGCAAATGTATAGGTTAAAAAATTGTTTTGATCTGACAGTGCTGTTAAACATGGGCTGAATAAACAATTGTTCTTTAAGCAGTTATGTACCTGGTCATAACAGCGCTAGTAGCAGAAAAACATGCTGTAATATACGGCAATTACAAGTCCAGCGACATTCAGCACCGATGTCAATACATATTTAAAATAAAAAGGATGAATTAAAAAAAAACATATTTCACAATGCTTTGAAGTGTAGTTTTCTCTGTTAAAAGGTAGAAAAACGAATCATTGGTTTTCGGTTAGACTGCTTGGTGCCCGTCAGGCTTCAGAGGTCAGAAAGCTGTGGCACAGTGGGCAGAAGGTGTATTTGCCGATCTCTTGCTCAATGGCGCAGTGCTTACACACATTACACATCCACAGCTGGTACTCGGGGATCGGCCGCCCTGTCACAATGCATGTGGCCAACTTTCCCTCCGTCCTGAAGAGAGGAAGATCAGAAATAATTAGAGGGACGCATTTGAGACTACATCGTGACATGGCATTAGGGAACGCAAAACTCACTAAACGCAGTCCATTTCCAAGTCTTAACTATTACCTTAAGCAGGCATTTTATTTTCAGGAATTTGTTGAAAGTGAAAAGTTACAGAGCTGTTAATTAGTTACAATTATTTACTACATTTCTGACAAATTAGTGAAATTCTTTTGCACTTGCACTAATATAGCTTTATTAGGTATACATTTATGAAACTGGAAACAGTTTCTCAGCAGGGAATTGGTTCCTGTAGGGCTGAATGCAACCGTTTTCCCCAAATTTGTTTGTTACAAAACACAAATCTGCCTAAAATATGAAAATTATACATAATTAAATCATCCATTTATCTGTTTTGTGTTACAAGTCAATCAGAAAGTTGATCGTTTTAGGTGATTCGTTTTTACAATGCCACTCTTGCTTTTGTCTAGTTGGTAACTTGCTGGTAGTGTTTTGTTTCAGGCTTATAGAAGACACTGGACTTCAGAAAATGTTGTCCTTTTTTAAATAAAGTTTCCAATAATAAACTCATTTCAAAGTTGGTCTTTGGTGTAAGGAGTTCGGTTGTGATTTGTGGTCCCTCACCCCTCCGGTGTGCTGTCCAGCTCCAGCATGCGGCTGTCTTTGGGGCTGTGTCTGGTGAAGATCTCCAGGGCCAGGTCCTCGTAGAGCTGCCTCTGCTCAGCATCCAGGCTCTCCAGGGACTCCAGCTTAATGAAAGCCCTTGAACACGTGCTGAAAGCTCGGCTGGCCGAGGAGCAAATGGCCAGCAGGGAGTAGATCTCCACAGCTGGGATGATGTCCTCGTAGTCACGGAGGTGGAGGGCTTTTTAAACGGAGGGAGTAGTTAGTGTGAGGGGTAGGTTTGTGTTTGGTGCCATTCAGGGCAACGAGCGACTTTTTTTCTGTCTTAACCTGAAAGTCACAGATGCTAGTAAATTGATTCCACAGCGCCAATGACAGCTTTAGATTAGAAAGAAGTTTCGTGAGGTGGCTGCAAGAGCAGACAAAGTTACCAGTCACAACAAAAGAATTTTTCAGTATTTAGCCGGTGGGCAATATTATTTAACCTCTTTGTTTGAGCAGAAATGTTGTCGCTTACAAAACTGTCACAGACTTCCTGAGGCAGACCGTTAAAACGTTTGAACAGTGAATGCATTTCATTGCTTCTTAAAAATAAGATGAAAAGGTTTTAAGTATTTATTTGAACAAAATTAGAATGACAGTTCTCACTTTTTGCTTCAAAACCTGTGTGAGAGACAATATGGTTCATGATCATCACTGGAAGTTGAATCAGTTCATCCTGACATAACGTTTATTGAGAGAAACGTTTCATTACTCATCTATATAAGTCTTTAGTCTCAACTGACTGCAGATAACCCCGGCCTTATAAACAATGCAGTGGCATAATGACCAAAAACAACGCTCAGTCTCATATGCAAATTGCTGTGACCATTAACTAGAGTTAAAATGGCCATGTGTACTATTCACAGAGGATTTGGGAATGTTTGCAATCACAGCATTGTAAGATGGTGACAGATATACTCTTACACCCCCCCCCCCCAGTTCAGGGATGGTCATTCCCTCTTCACATAGATGGCCTCTTTGACTCCCCGTTCAAACCAGTGTTCCTCCCTATCAAGGATGTGCACATCCTCATCCCTGAAAGAGTGGCCACTAGCCTGTAGATGGGTTCAGACTGTGGAGTCCTGGCCTGACGCGTTAGCTCTTCTGTGTTGTGCCATCCTCTTGGCCAGTGTCTGTTTGGTTTCCCTGATGAACAAGTCATGGCAATCCTCCCGGCACTTAACAGCGTACACCATATTTCTCTGTTTTTGCTGGGGGACCTGATCCTTGGGGTGCACCAATTTCTGGAACTGTTTTTGGTTGTTATGCTACTGTATTGTTTATAAGGATGGGGATACCTGCAGTCAATTGAGACTGAAGAGGTCACTTGAACTGATTCAACTTTCTGTGATTTTCTTACCTGGATTATTGAGCATGCATAAATACATCGATGTTCATCATTTCTAATGTTGTTCTCACAAACTTAGATGGACAAAATATGCCAAGGATCACTGTCTGAAGAACAGTGTGGGGCTTAAAAGGGGGCTAAGCACATGCACTTCATGGAAATTTAAGTATCACATAAAATACAAGTTCCTGTAGACAAAAGTTTACATTTAACCTACAATTAAACCACCATTACCTCCTCCTGGCTTTGACTAGCTGCTAACATCATATCTATGACAACAGTGAATGGATTCTTGTGGTGGGGTACCTGTGCGCATGGCATTTTCCATGTAGCCTTCGTAAAGTTGCCTCTGAGCAAGTAGGAAAAAGTGATATGCCTCGGCTCCACGCCAAGCGTTGTCCACAATGCGGTTGTCTGAGGAGGTTGCTTCTTCCTCAAGGAGCCCAGCAAGAGCAGATGTTGCCTATATACAAGCAAATAACAACATGGGACATGCCAGACAAACTCAAATTCTAACACAAGCATTGTTTTCTCTCAGTTGTACTAACTTCTGAACTTGGGAGATCCTAACTGTTTTACTCGAGATCTTCATTGCAAAACATTTTTTACCTGTAGCTCACCAACCAATATATCAAGTATAGAGCGTCCAGTCTGCAAAAGCATTATCAATGTGCCAGCTGTTATTTGTTTTTAATCTTATGTTACTGATCACTGAAAGAGTAGGAGAGGTGGACTTTTTTTATTTTTATGCAAATGGTGGGGATCTGCTTTTAGAAAGTGGCCATGCACCAAATCTATAGCAATGCCTACCTCTGATTTCTTCCCTTTGGATTTGCTCTGCTGTGATGTCTTCACCTGGCCATGGTAGTTTTCAACCAGAAGTGCTGCCAACACATAAAGCTTCTTCACTCGCAGTGGCTTCGTCCTTTTCTTAGCCTCCTCGTCTGCAATCTGATATGGTTGGCCACAGACATTAACTGTTTGACAATCACCAGCTTTTGATGAATTCTATTCCAAAATCAATATTTTCAAATGCCAATTATGGAGGAGCCCACCATGACCTTAAATTGGATTAAACAGGTATATATAATGGACGGATCAATGGCTGGATGAATGAATGGATAGAGAATCCAGTCACTTTGTCAACAAAGAACCCCCTCCCCAGAAACATGTGATTCTGTGACTGCGGTAGTTTCAAGTAAAAGTGAACCAATCACAGAAAAGTAGCTATTCCATAGAATCAAGCAGAAAAGTGAAAAGTACCACATATGGCTGTAGATGCAGGATGGAATGAGACCCTTCATTTAGATAAAATAACCCAACCTTAAACATGAGTTTGGCTGCATCAAGAAAATGGTGGGCTTTCCGATACAACTCCACTGCTTCCAGCGTCTTGTTCTTCTCGAGCAGATGTGATGCATATTTGGCGAGAAGAGATTTGATCTCTTTCATATTGTGGTTCTGGGCCAGTTCCACTGCTTTGTTCCACTGCAAGAGAGAAAAATGCTGTAAATAAATAGTCGAAAACGATCTCACAAAAATACAGAACTATTTAGTTTTATCAATACTGTAAAACTGTCATACTAATCACGATGATCATTAAGATCTATGATAAATATGATGTTAAGCTTTCGTTGTAAAATTGCTTTTAAAACAAGGCCATGTTTTTGACTGACACGACACTTTTGATTGATAACTTCAAGTCACTTGAAAGAGACAGAGAGAGAAAGAGAGACAGAGAGAGAGAGATTTGGATAACATATTTTTCTAATGGTCTAAAGTCAAGAATGTGGACACCTGTTTTTTAAAAAGGGCAACAGGAAAGTGAATTTTAAACCCTACCATTTGAAATGTGAACGACACAACCCATCACTGTTATTTTGTTGTCCACAGCACAGCATTTACACAGCATGAGAAACTAAAAGGGAAGAAGCTGAGGCTGACTAATCACTTAAATTCTACATTTTGGACCAACACTGTCAGTCCCACTTGATCAATTACAGACTTAATGAGCTCTCTAATAGACCCAGCTGTGGCAAAGACTTGCAGCAGCTGCCCCTTACAAAAATGTGACGTTATTGATTTATATCTTACTATCAGAGGTACCTGGCATTGCCTGGGGAAAATGTTCTTGCCAAAACAACCAACACGATCTGCTCTTTACAATATAATTGATGATGAAATATAGGATAATTTATGACATGATACATGTGATAAACGAATGTCGAATAAATGAACGTTATTAACGAAAATTATAAAATGTCATAATATTCAATCCATTCATCAAGCTTCTTTGCCAATGTGTGTATTAATCGCTCAGTGCTCAAGCACGTCAGGGTAAAACCACGTTGCGTGCCTTCAGGCTAGCATTGACAATGTTAGGTGTAGTGCCTCCCTCGACCACTGGAAGGATTTGCCGGAAGTCTCCACAAAGCATCGTTGGAATGTCTCTTTCGCAAATAAATCAAATTTTTACTCGATTTTTGAAATATTTTTCGAACTGAGCAATCCTTGGAAAGTGCTGACTCTAAAGATACCTTTTTTTTTGTTCTACAAGGAGTATTTCTGAAGTTTTAAGCGAACATACAAACATACCAAATGATCTTGAAAGGGTAATTCATGCATTTATTACCTCTCGTTTAGATTATTGTAACTCATTGTATGTTGGCGTAGCTTAGTCATCGCTTCTGCAGCTTGTACAAAATGCAGCTGCTCGCCTGCTGACAGGAAAGAAGCGACGTGATCACATAACGCCTGTACTGGCCTCCCTTCATTGGCTTCCTGTCTGTTTTAGGATCCTGTTTAAGATTTTATTACTTGTTTTCAAGTCTTTAAATGGGCTGGCACCATCTTATTTATCTCAGATAATACATTATCATACGCCAGTCAGAGCACTCAGGTCAGCAAACCAGATGCTCTTACATGTTCCGAGATCCAGGCTTAAGAATAGGGGTAACAGAGCCTTTGCAGTTGCTGCCCCTGATCTCTGGAACAACTTACAAGTACACATAAGATCTGCTCAGACCCTAGAGACTTTTAAATCTTGGTTAAAGACCTACCTCTTCTCGCTGGCATTCAATTCAAGTTGAGCTTGACACTGTGATTTTATGGTGGAAATATACTTTTACTCTTGTGTTTTATTGTTTACATTTCAATTTCTTTATTTTACTATGTCTTTTTAACATATATTTTTATATTCATACGTGTTACTTAGTTTATATTGTATTTTAAGCTTGTGCAGCACTTTGGTTCAACTGTGGTTGTTTTAAATGTGCTATATAAATAAACTTGACTTGACTTAACTTGACATAGAATCTCACTTTACATAGTATATAGATTTAGTTATCTTTATAAGACTACCATGGATAAAGAAAGGCTAATCCACATATCTTTCCTCGAATCAAATGTTCTGATGATGGTGACGATGACGATGTCTAAATTTTCCCAGGAGCAGGAAAGCCTCAGTGAAGCATTCACACTCGGATGTCACTGAGGACAATGACGGGAGGAGAAGGTCAGCAGGTGTCATGGTGACCATCATAGCACCAGTATGTCAAACTTGCAGGAGAATACTGAGGAGTGCCAAACCAAAATGGGCCAAGTTAGATGCACTGGCTCAAGCAGGGCTCTGGCTCTCTCTCGCTCACCTGGTTCAGATGGACACAGGCATCAACTGCAGCTTTGGGCTGATTGCACTTCAGGTAGGCATTCACAGCCTGTTCACACATGCCCACGGTGGCAAACATCTGTCCAATGTCCTACATCATGCACACAAAAAACAGCAATACATAAAGAAAGAAAGAGGAAAAGATACAGATCTAGCAGGATTTTTTTCTTGTCAAAATGAGACATATTTAAACAATCATGGGAGTATCACGCTATTGACATCAGGCTAAATACTAAACACTAATAGTTGGTAACATGTGTCTCACTGGTAGCAGTTTGTGATTTTCTGGTAGTGAGCTAGTCAGCCTCTCTAGGCCGTCATAGTCCTCTAACATGTAGTAGCATTCTGCCAGCCTCTCTTGGTTGCGGCCTTGAAGGTAGTACTGCACTGCATTGACCCTAGAAAAGAGAGTAACACACCAAACAATTCACATTCTATATAAACGCACAATGAAAAACTGGATACCGATGAAATAGTGACAGGCGGGGAAATAAAAATCATTACATAGTATCATTTGATCCATTTGTGAAACAATGACATTTTAGAAAATCATCAGAGTTTTTTTAAATACTGAGTGAAAAGTCTCAAATGGAAGATGTTGCAAGTTTACAAGACTGGCTGTTGTGTAACTTTAAAGAAAAATAAAAGCATAAAAAGCATTCTTGTACTGAGGCCATTTGTAAGCACTTATTTAGACCAAATATATTGATGCTCTTTTTCCACCAGGACTAAAATATAATTACTTCAGTTATTATAAAAACACAAAACCATGTAAAAGAAACATAAAAATGAAAGTGCATTACCACTTCTGTCTGTCTGCAAAGTAGTCTCCGATTGCATTATGGGCCTGTTCCAGCAGTGTGTCATCACAGTCTCCAGAGCCAGTTTTGAGCAGCTGTAGCACTCGGAACCAGTCCCCCAGCTTAATCCTAAGACTTATTGCAAGGTCTCTGCAGAGAGATGAAAGGGCACAGAGTCTATCATTAACATCCATCCATCCATCCATTCATTATCCGAACCACTTATCCTGCTTTCAGGGTCGTGGGGATGCTGGAGCCTATCCCAGCAGTCATTGGGCAGCAGGTGGCATCATGTCAAAAAAAAAAAAAAACCCCAACAAAACTGGCACCATGTCATACTGTATGTTAACTGGCTGTGATGATATGGTCAATACACACCCCAAAACCAACAACTAAACGTACTGTTGTTTTAGGGGATATTCAAAAGTGATTATTAGCATTTACAGACTACATGTACCTGCGATCCATGTCCAGGTACATCCTTTCGGCCTCCTCAAACCTGCTGAAATAGGCCGCCACCTCTGCCTCTTTCATGGCCTCGCTCTGCAGGTTGCCCAGGTGCTTGACAAACTCTATGCCCTGGTAATCTTTACAGCGGACGAAGGCCTGCTCAGCCGTCTTCAGGTCCAGTTTTTCGAGGGCTGCCTCAGCCAGTAGACGCCTGAAAGACATAACGGTGAGAAGTGTTGGCTAACTGCAACCACCAGTGTTTCTCAGTTACAGTAGGTTAACTGTAATGCCAATACAGACGAGTTTCCTTCCCTCAAAAGTAAAAGGTGAAATGCAGGATTTTAACTATATTAAATGTTGCAGTGTCACCTCCAGGGCACTGGCATGAGTGGAAATCATTAAACCCTAATCCGATTAACTAAATCTTTGATTAGATTAAATCATTAGTTTAATAAAAGAAAAAAATATCAAAGCTGATTTATTAACGTGCTCAAGTCTGAAGTGGGCTCCTGTCAAGTTTTTCCAGACTTACCAGGCAATATTTCTTTTTAAATGACAATTTAGCTACAACAAAGGAGACCTTAATTAATATCTAAAACAACCGTAGTACTTTTTTTTTCCAATGCCCAATCATATAATTAACTTCATGTTAAAGATATGTTCACTGCTGAACCATTTGTAAACAGTTCATCTCCTTCTATTCTCTATGAGCTTACAAACGTTCAGACCAACTACGGGGACCCTCTTTGTGTTCTTATAGACCAGTATTGACTCAAAAGGCAGAAGGGGACATCTTTTAAGGTTACCACATTTCAAGGGATGCTGTGAAAACTGACAGGGCAGCCAGAGAGGACTGTGAAGCCACATCAAGCAGCATGCCGCTCGCTACCAGAGTCTTAGCATGCTGTATTTCCAACACTGTGTCACACCAGTGTAAGGATCCTCCCACATCACACTATCGCCAGAGGTATACACTCAGGTGAAAAAAAAACAAAAGTGATCTTTGGTGACAGTCTGACCTAAAAATAAAGTTCACTGGTTTTTGTCGTCTCTGTCACAGACAAGGTAAAATTTAATTTACCATAGGTAATGTTATACAACCTATCAGCCTTAAATTCCTTCTAAAAAAAATAACCTCATTTGAATTTTATGCTACATTTAAATTTCTCATCATGTTCATCATGTGTTCTCAATAATCCCCATAGCACCACAGGCCAAGGTGACCTCTCATTCACTTACCAGAGTCTGGGGTGAGGATTGTCTTCGATGAACTGCGAAGCATCTTTGATCCCCACTTTCTCGATCAGCGCCCGGCTGTCTCTCAGCGAGCGGATTTCAAAGTTGATGAGGTAGTCCTTGTTGGGTCTCTCTGGATCCTGTAAAGTGTCCTTCAAAAGCTGAGTGTTTTATTTCAACCAACAGAATCAGTATCCCCTGAGATAAATCAAGTACCTATCAATACAGCACCGCTGGTAATTTGAGGGTACACCCCCCCCACACCCACACACAAACACACACCCAGTGATGTGGAAAGTCTCTCTTAATATTAGTAAACATTACATTACAGAGCTATCATCAATTCTCACAACTTTAAGGCTACTAACAGAGGATAGGCCAAAATATGTAGATGCTGACTTGTGTGACAATATTATAAGATAGCAAAAATACAAAAATTATGTTGAGATTCAGTTCACCCACAGTCTAGACAGTTGTGGTGCTGTCAGGAATGGACAAGCCGGGGTCATGGCTGGATAACACTGACGTGTTATTACTGCTTGGACCACCCTTTGAGGTCATAGGTATAATTACTTTTCTTCTCTTTTTCTGTAAATCAGCACTATTTGACTCCTACAAGTAACATAGAAAGGGTTCCCTTGATACAATTTTTTTCTTTAATTCATACGATTACCTTCATGATTTCATCAAGCAATACAGATTTGATTTCAAGGTCCTCAAAGTTGCAAATGTACCCAGAGGTTTGGATGGGTTCCTGAATAAAAGGAAGGGACAAATAACAGGTTAGGTTCAGCACTAATCCCCAGTTTATACATAAAAAATTCTTTTGCAACAAGGTAAAACAGCTGAACTTGTGCCGCTATTTGTAATGTTCTACACTAAAATGGTTCAGAGCGCTGTGGAATACCTGGGAAAGCCTATAAAGTAACTGAAGTTATGGCTATATGTGACAGTGGGTGTGTTTACATGCAGACTAATAATACGATCATACACTGTTAAAGGCATTACTTTCACTTTAGAAACTATTATGTTAGCACCTTTGTCTGAATGTCTATCAGTGTAAGGTCAAAAGAGGAGTGGGCATAACACGATTAAGACACATGGAGTTTTGCTCAGTCTTTCAGTTTCTTGGTCCATTTAATCATCATATTTGCAGACCTGCCAACCCTAAAGAATAAAAATGAGTAGTCCTTTTTGTGTGTGCGTGTTCACAATTTTTTTTTATGTTTGTGAAAAAACACTTATTTATTGAATACTGAAATCAAAAAACAAAACCGCCAGTCTTTGGGATTCATGACTGTTCACCGTGTTAGTAGGCTTGCATCGGGTAAAAAAAAAAATCAGTTTGAAGCCCAAAATAAACTAAAAAGTTTTATGGAGGCCTAAAATCACTCAAGCATTTTTCTTAATAAATTTATTCCTAGTTTTTCCCCTTATCCCACCCAATTAACCCAATGGCATATGGCCGGAATAACTCCCCTGGCTCACGTTTCCACAGGAAGGAGATCGTCGTAACACCAGCTTTCTTCAAACTCGTGTCGGCTGTTCTTGCTATTTTACAAAATGAAGCCTCGCATGGATTGCCATTATCTTCAGCCGCAAAGGAGACGTAGGGAGAACGCTTTCGGTTGCAGGCGCCCGGATGGGCCAGATGGGTCGCTGGAGAATGACGAGCCCCTGGGCACTACACCGATCTACACCCACTATCCCTCGGGTAAGGGTGGCCTAATGAATGCCTTACCCTGTGGAGGTTTTGGCCGTGACCGGTTATGGCGAGTCTGGAATACGAACCTCCCAGCCACATGACGAGCAAACTGCAAGAACGGCGGTTTATTCTGCTTGGCCATCAGAGCGGCCAGGTATTTATTTTAAAGGCAGCTATTTTGCGTATTTTGGACTATCAACTCGTAGTCGCGTATTTTGGTCTCAAAATGAGGAGTGACTACGCAGAATGCGTAGAGGTTGGCAGATGTGTATTTGGGTTTATGTTGGCTTTTTGACACAGCACATATGCGAAAATGTCACCAGACACTGTACCGGACGTCATTTGGATAAATAGATCACAAAATTCTGATTCCGATTCTGAAAAAAAGCTCACAGCTAACTCTTGGATAGAATGGCAAATAGGAATGTTCCAGTTATGGTACTCTGCAATAATGCCTAAAGAATGTAAAATTACAAAAACTGGCGGCGAAAAGGATCAGACATGCTTGCTTGAGGATTTAGAATTACAAGAAAGCAAAGGAAGTATTGGACGAGCAGGTAATTACGCCAGTCGCCCAGACCTTGGACAGAATCCATTTATACCCAGGTATTAGAGAAACCATGCAACTGGGTTATGTTGAACCATGCAATGTTTTAATTGAAATATTTCCTTAAACTGATTACTTCCAGTAATTAGGAGGAATTGGTGTTTATATAAGTGTACTCAGTGCACAAAAAAAACAAAAGTGTACTCAATGTGCTACAGCATATGGCCATCACATGAGGCCAGAACACTCACCTCTGGGTCTAGATTCCTGAAGACATACATCCTGGTCTTCTCCATCATGGCGAACAGATCAGGGTTGTCGTTTGCCCACTTCATGTCCCAAACGTCCTTGCGCTCAAACTTGGATGGATCCCCAGCAGCCGAGTGGCTTCCTGAACTGTCCGCTGAGGAGGCACGTACTTCCAGATCCAACAGGGTCAGCACACCTGAGATGTCGATTATGGCCAGACGGCTAGAGGCAATGGTCATGCATTAGAGCTTTGTAAAAATGCTTAGTGCATGATTATGGGTCCCCCAGAAAAATAATCACAAATGCAAGCTTCACTCACGTGAAGAAGTTATTTTAGAACATGAATTATAATCACACTTACCTGGAGTTGCAGTTCAAGGACAAATGGTAGGCTCTGTTATTCAAACTGTATTTCTGGACAAGGACAACATTGGGGAGGCTGTATCTGTGGATTGTGCCAGACTCACGACCCTTTATACACACACACACACACACACAGAGATCAGAATACTTTATTCATCCCCGAGGGGAAACTGGATATGAATGGGGGTATGAATAAAGAGGATTATACAACATGACAAATATTCAGTAGTTCTTTAGATCTAATAAACCAAAATTCCATGTTAGAAAACACAAATTCACATACCACAATCAATGTCTTATCTGTCGCTGTGACACAGCAGATGGGATCCTCTGATGCCTGTAATAGAAATGGGGGGGATTTTTAGTATGAACACATTCATAACATAACCAGGCAGTACTGTGCTGTTCTTTTACAATGAGAGTACAACAGAGGGTGTCAGTGGCAGCAAGACGGAAACAAAATATGTAGTTCATGAGGATTTGAAGTTCACCAAATCACCAGATTTAATGATGGAACTCTTAGTCCTACTGACCAGGCTTTAGGTGTGTTACTGAACATCTCACTCACTGTCTTGGCTTTTGCAAAGTCCAGACCGCCTTCATTGGCTCCGGATGGAGAGCTGTCTATATGAAAGACCCTAGATAGGCAAGAGGTGTGAATAAATAAGAGAACAAGAGAAAGAGTAAGAGTGTGAGGAAGAGCAAGAGAGAGGCAGCAAGAGAGGGATCGGGTGAGGATAGCAGGGGGAGGGGTATTTTGGGTATGGATGCCAGAATAACCCTGGCAGAACACTGGATCTGGACCCAGACCAGGCCTGTCTGAGGCATCAGTGGTGTTTTTTTTTTCCAGACTGATGAATGGACCTTTTTCATGGTGCTGTCGGGACAAACACCCTACTCTGAAATGGTAGGCCAATAAACACTGAGCTGGCAGAAACACTGATTTCATCCATTCATTGAAAGGACCTTGTCATGCACTTATCTTTCCTTCTTGTGACTTTCCATGATCTTATGATTTGATGTTTAACTAATGACGTAAGAATTTCCTCACCATTTAGTGACTGTCTTTATTAGCAGGGATACCCATTAAAAACAGTCTATACAATTTTTCTAACCTCTTCTACACTGTCATACACATAAATATCTAATGTTGTTTTACTAATCTGACCAATTCTCACCTCTCCCTTCCCTCCTTGCGGGTTCTGGCCACCTGGTTGATCTCCAAAGCTGTTAATTTCTTTGCCACACGATACTGCCATGTGTAGAAGGCTTCCTTGGATGCGGCGATCACATGGGTCTTAGTCATGGTGACAAACAGCGGATCTGATAGGATGCATGAGCAGACAAAAGAAAAAATAGCATTTCAATTTTGTGTTGTTCCTTTAAATTCCATAATTGCGCCAATGCTCCTGCTTTGTGGGCATGAAGAGATCTCAACACAGTGGGGCTTTGGGAGACAGTGCCACAAATTCACAAATTTGCCTCTGAGTGTTGACAAAATATGATGACCATGGCTAAAACTGATCAGAATCACCCTCTGACTGTCCCATGTAAAGGGAGGATGGGAGAATATCTTTGAATAGTCTGGCTACAGAGGCCTTGTCAGGCCATAAGAGAAGTCTCCAGAGATGAGCATAGTTCATCTTGCACTCTTCTGTGGATTTAGCAGCCGCTGATGTACGGAAACCATTCATACAAATGAGCCTTTCAGATCTGCATCTTTGAACTCGCTTTTGGTCCTGAGCAAACATTTCACCGACAGGTTCGGCCATGTCATGCAGAAAAGGAATGCAGGATGTCTGTGAGATATAAAGATGCCCAGTGATCACTGTCCTTTTACTGTAAGTTATGATGAGCCCATGAAAGCCCTAACTGTGGAAGGTAAAAGCCTAGACAACAACCAACCTTTCAAATCCATCTGCAGACAGGCTACAAGGTGTTGCGTGATAGCTGGACAAATAATTTAGTATAATCTAACATCACTTCAAAAATAAGGAAATCTACTTTAACTGGCCAAAATAGTTTTCCTCACTTCCATGGTTAAGACTGAGAATGTGTAGACTGGAAAATGTAATTTCAGTCGTTAATGCAGTGGCAATACAATGATCTTGTTTTCACCGAGAAGAATGAGGTTTTAACTCACCTATGTCAATATACTTTGAATCCAGTGGAGTCCCAATGGAGTTACACAGAACCAGCACATACTGCAAAACAGATATTGAAGCCACATTATGCTCCCTGAAGAGGCCAATACTTTTCTGTCACAACAAACTGCAATTATGCGTGCATTTTTTTATTTGTACTTTACCATTTTATGATTCCCAAACTCTATATCAGCATCCTCCTTTGAAGCAATGAATTAGAAAAAAAAACAACAACAAAAAAAAAAGAGGCAAAACACGCAGAAAAATATTTGGACGGCCTTGTAACCAATGTGATCCATATCATTGCAGCTATTTCTACATAAGATATTTATCTACTGAACTCAGCGTACATAATCAGTGAAAAACACCGCATAAGAATGTGTAACTTGAACAGCAGGTATCAAACATATCAGGGCCATATGTGATGTGGCAAAGATCATTATAGAGTCCATTTTTGAAAGCATTTTAACCATTCTGTTGTTATGCTTCAGTCACACTATCACTGGGATAGGACAGGTAGCCTTGAGGGTTTTGAGGATTTTGTGTACCTGAGGATGTGTGTCATCAGCCTTGGTTGCCAGGATGCAGAAATCTCCAGACGTAGTGATGGACATCAGGCTCTTGACATATTTCACAAACTTTTCATTATTCTTGGTGTCCCAAAATACCACGCAATACTCCTGTCGCTCCGGTCTTGTGTAGGCATACACCACTGTGCTGGAACAGTAGCCCCACTGTCAAGGACGGTAGAGATCAACCTTTTACAAAAGATCGTTTTGAAATGTGGGAAATTTTGAGTACAGTAAGGAAGTAAAATGAGTCCTTTTTTGAGTAATTTTTTTCTGATTTAGAATAGTAGAAAGATGGATTCTGATGAGGGAGAACCCAGGCAAAATCCAGTGGGCGCTGGGATTTACCTTGTAATCTGGCCTTATGTTGGCAAAATAGATGTAGGAGTCCACTGCAAGGCCAATGCGTAACCCTCCTCCCTCCCAGGCAACGGCTGTCATCTGCTTCCCGGGGACCTTGAGAGTTCTCAAATGCTGCAAACCAACAACAGAGTAATGGCTTTCATTTATTGAGACAATATATGTGAAGCTCAGTGATTGTTTTTGCAGGCACATACTTTTTAACACCACACAGCTATCAGCAGTAAACTAGAAAGGGTACATTACTAAATTGGAAAGTACATCTTTCCAGATTTACAATGTGTGGTGTACATTACACAATTAGAATGGTCAGGAGCATGGAAATATGCCACTATTATCTACTAAGTCACTTATGAGGAAGTAATTCTGCTTGTTTCAACAAGTGGTAGTGTCCAGTACCTTGTATTGCCCTCTCTGTATAAGTGGAACAAATTATTATTTTGCTCTCACCTCTCCAAACGGTGTGTAGAACTGCACCACGTTAAATTCTTTCTCCATAATGGAGGCTCTCAGGGATCCTGCCAAAGCCAGCACACTGCCACACTGGTTCCACTGGATACTGACCACGTTCATCAGAGTATCTATGTACGCCGGGTCTGAAGAGAAAGCGACATCATTTTAAATCAATTAGTAAAAATTCTCATTTACGGTCAATGCACAGTGCATAGTGAAGTCTGCAATGCACGAGTTTTTAAGCTTACTTTCGTCATTTTCATAGCGCATGAGCTGGCATCTTCCATTATCGAAACAGATGGCCAGACACGGACAGTCAGGCTCAACGTAGCCCCCAGTTCCAGCGTACCAGTGGATCCCTGCTATGCTAATGGCTCCAGTCTCATTACAGAGACAGCTGATGTTCATTTTCATCTGCAACATAACCACAATCATTGATTCTTAACATGTGAAATATTTTTGAAATCCTATTATTGTCCCTGAAAACAAGCCTGTGATGCATTTGGCTTGAAGGAAAGTCGTCATCAGCTTCTTGTATTTAATTTCAGACAGGGTGGAAAGTTAACCACACTTTGGTTAGTAAGTCTGTCTAGTCAACCATCTGGCTGGCTGGTAAATGGTTTAAGTATCAGGTGAAACATTTGTTGTACCAAACACTATTGCCAGTGTCCTAAAAATGTAGTCGCCTATTGTGAAGTCAATGTTATGCCATGTTTTTTTTATGTAGTGCAGTAGCTTGTTATGTACTATAGCTGTGCTTCTTTTAGAAAACAAACTTACTATGAAGTTTCCTTGATTGTCATAGATATGAACTTCCCCATTGGCCATCCCAAAGAGAAGAATTTTGCTGTCTGGCGACCATGCCACATGGGCAAGCTGGATTCCCTTTAGCTCCTTTCCCCAAATCCGGTTACCTGAAAACACAAAGTTATTATTCCACTGCTCCCGTTGTTCAAGAAATAAGTCTAACTCAATGTGCCATTTGCCCAATATGTGATCTGTCAAACAGTCCTCAAGATAGCTTAAATGGGGTGCCCCGGTAGCCGAATGGTTATGGCATAGTTATGGCGCATGCCACATATCCTCAACATCCCTGGTTCGATTACAGCCAGTGACCTTTGTACTCATCTCTCTCCCCTTGTTTCCTGTCTGCCACTTCACTATCCTCTATCCAATAAAGGTAAAAATGCAAGAAAATTAAAAAAAAATGCAACTAAAACATTTCATGATAATTAAAGCAATCGTTTCATTCTGCAGAAGATTTCTATTGCGAGATGTTTGAGTGTGTGCGTGTGTGTTTATCTTTGTGAGTGGGACAAAGGGTAGTGCTTAAATAAGAAAGTCAACTTGTGATGAGTTTTTAGCTTAATACATTTTCATCCACTGCTAGGCGTAGATATCATTTCTTGTAAGTGATCCCGTTGTGGTGAGAATTGTTGATATAATTATTTAATTTTTAGAAGAAAAAATTCAGGAATAGCGTAAATATTGATTTATTGTGACATCTACACATAAAAAGGATGTTGCATGCTCTTGAAAAGTGAGGAAACCCTTTGCATACCATCAACAGATCCGACAATGACAGCCCCGTCCTCGTACACAATGCAGATCTTCTGGCCATCGGCAGTCCAGCTCATGCTCCGCACCACAGACTTGTTGCGGTTGTTGATCATCTCTTCATACCATGAGCCTGAGAAAAGGGATTATTAAGAAGAAGCTTTTCATTCACCTCTCTTCCTGCCCCCCCCCCCCAGGGTTTTATATATAAATGTTGCAGTATCTATTAGTAAAGGTCTTAACTTGGTCTGCCATATCTGCATGTCAGCCACAATAATTTTAAACTCGCCACTTCCTACTGTCTTCTACATTTGCCTGCTGTGGTAAAGATGTAAAACACCGTATAAATCTTCCCAGGAAAAGTCCAACCCAAGAGTAACCATCAAAATAAGCAATTACAGAAGCATGTACGATTTAGATATTGGTAGACCATCTATTATCTTATATAAGCTGATGATAAAAAGTGTCAAAAGGGACATTTGTTTACTTGTGAATCTTGAGGAATGTAGCTTAGATGACGGCTTTTTAAAAAAAAAATTTTTTTTTACCATAATTATTACCTTTGTAGAGCATCCATACAATGATGAGACCGTTTTGGTCACTAGTGGTCAGTTTTTGGTACTGTTCATTCCAAGTAACAACTTGTACTGCACCTGTGTGCAGTAACAAACTCAATTTAAAGAAAATTCATATAGTCACTTTAAAATATCAGTTAAGGCCACACAGAGGTTACCATTTCAATTCAAGAGATTTATTAAGTGAAAGTATTTAAACAAAACAAATTTGCACATAAATATTCTGTGTCTCTTCAAGCTTGTCAGTTGTGACACTGGGTTTGGTAACTACATGGCTTACCGCTGTGTCCCTCTAGAGTCTGGTTCATTGACAGATTACTGGGTGCAGCAAGTCCTTTAAGTTTGGCATCATCTGTAAAGAACACACACATTAACATCTCGAAAGAAATCCCTCTTTTTTGAGGTAACATTCAGAA
Organism: Lampris incognitus; assembly: GCF_029633865.1. Lineage (NCBI taxonomy): Eukaryota > Metazoa > Chordata > Actinopteri > Lampriformes > Lampridae > Lampris > Lampris incognitus. The sequence goes on from NC_079226.1 coordinate 13,509,305, forward strand.
AACCGTGAGAGTCATTCAACACTCAGACAGAGTTGGACTAAAAAAAATCTGCAAGTTACATGTTAATTTCATCAAATTACATTTACAATTTTTTAAGTCTTTGTTAAATCCTAGTTAGAATGAAATACCAGACCATTATTTCTTAATAAAAATCTATGTGAACATCAAAACAACTGTAAAGCCATTACAATTTAGATCTCTGTGATTTAATAATGTACCAAAAGAAATGTCAACGTTTAAAACTTCTTAGACTGAATTCACAAGTTGTTGTAGTTGTGATGCATTGAGTTCAGTTATACAATTTTTTGACACTGTAAGACTTAAAGCATCTGCAGACTCTGGTGTGGCACACATCGGCGAAACGTTTTACATTTGGTACGAGTTACAGTTTGTGAGTTAATGCTAGTGATGAGGCATTATTTGTCCATTTGACTTTGCTCTTTGTGTTTCTTATTGTCTTATGAAATGCATTTCTTATTAGACTAAAATGTCCGATGTCCCAGTAAAAATATGCATCATACCAGCAATGTTTTAATAATATTTTGTTAGTTCTAAAAACAGAGTGGAGAAAAAAGTACTATTTCTAATTACAGTGACTGGGTATTGAGGTACTAGAACAGATGTACTATAGCCAAAAAGCTTATTAAAGATTTAAAAAAGATTTTCTCGCACAGAATAACTGGAGCCCTTTCTAAAGCCAGAAAATCTGGATCACATGGACATTATGCAACGGCTCAGATTGTGGCTGATTCAGCAAAACTTTAAAATGGAATGAATATTACTCTTAAAAACTGAAGTATTTAAATTTGTCCTCTGTCCTTTGCTTGGCCAATGTCACAGTATTGTGCTGACTGTGCCTGAACTTCAGCTGCTGTGTATGACCTGTTAATTGTATCTAAAAATAGCTCTGTTCTGGCCTCACACAGAGGTAGGCTTCAGCATAGCAACACATCATTATGTTGCATAAAGCCAATATATCTCTACTTGCATTCATTCTAAAAGGGAATACTTGCCTTAATAAAATTAAAAGTGTTGCAGCTATGGTTTAGGAAAGTCTGGACAAGACTGTAAGAAAAAGTAGCCCCCAAAACCAGAAATAAACTTAAATGATTAAAGAATAATCTTTTCAGTAGCTTGATTGTCATTTTATAAATGACTGACTTGTGGACATTCTGACAGGGTGGGCAATGGATTCTGATGAGCTGGATTTTCTTTCAGTCCAGCTGGCACTTCTACAAGTAATTCTTATTTGGGTGTCAAAAGTCAAACAAATGTGCTGAGCTCATTATTTTGGCATTCACTTTGTTGCCAATGCCGTCACACCAGAAAGTCTTAACTTACTACACTGAGTCGCCACTTTACTAGATACACCTGCTCATTAATGAAAATAGCCAAACAGCAAATTATGTGGCTGCATCTCTCTCTCTCTCTCACTCTCTCAGCACGAGTCATGCCTTGTGCCAACGGTGGTGGTAGTGATGGTACTGGTGTGGGGAATGATTTCTTGGCTCACATTAGGGCCCTTAATACCAGCTGAGCTTCATTTGAATACCACAGTGTGCCTGAGCATTGTTGCTGACCATGTAAATCTTTTATAGCCACAAGGCCACTTTCAGCAGGATAATGTGCCATACTACAAAGCACACATCATCTCGAGTTGGTACCACGAACATGACAGTGACTTCAGTGTACTCCCAAGGCCTGCACATTCCCCAGATCTCAATCCAATACACCACTTTTGAATGAAATGCAAGGGGAGGTTTGCAGCAGGAACGTTAGGCCAAAAAAATCTGCAGGCAATGCATGATGCTATTGAGTCAGCATGGACCAAAATCCCTACAGAATGTTTCCAGCACTTTGTTGAATCCATGCCATGAAGAATTCAGGCTGTTCTAGCAGCAAAAGAGGGTCCTACCCGACACTAGATAAGTGTCTCTAATACAGTGATCACTACTGTAGATTGGATAGCTAGATTTATAATCTAGCTATCCAATCTACAGTAGTGATTGGATAGTGATTGAATCATTAGTTGTCTGGATCCTAGATTTTACACTTGTTAGGAACTTCGCTCCCCATCCCTGAGCATAATCTACATCAATACCAACTTTACAACTCAAGCACCCTCAAAAGGCCTAAGGAAAATATGTATAGAGTTCATCTGGAAATCAACCCTGTCTATTAAGGGCTCTTTTCAACTTTCGGCCTCATGCGAATTTATAAGTTACCTGTTTGAGTCTCAAGCTTGAGCACTCTTAACAGACCATCGTCCCCTCCACAGGCAATGAAGCCTTGATCTTTGTTCCAAGACACACATTTCAGACGGATATTGTTGGGGATGGCGATCTGTGAAGACAGGGTGAATTGCGGATGACTCGTTTCAAGTCAACTGAAAACTTTGATTTCGTGTCTTCACTAACGTTTGGGAGAGATGACGTATTTGGATGGGCTTGGCGGCTGCGCGATGTCCAGTGTTTTTTTTTTTTAAAGACTCACCTTTTTACTTAGGTAAATAAACATCGTGGCCGAAATGCCGAGTATTTTTCGCCTGCCAGTGTGAAGGATATTATACTGAAAATGAAGAAGAACATAAATTACTCAAGTCGGTTTATCAGCCACCATCAATTTATCCTAAGCAGACGCTATCCTCCGGCTAGCCTTAAATTAGCTTTCTTAGCCTTAGCTAACTATCCGAACGAACGACGGAGACCAATTACTTTAGCAAGCGTCACCAGACCAAGACGCGGGCTCGTAAACCGAGTAATATGCCACCGTAAAACATTTCTATCAATAACAATCAACTGATATGACCGATAAACGATTACAATAAACGTCTCAACTGTATCAACGCACACAAGCTTCAGTTGGTCTCCCGTGGTAACCGTAAACCGGAAGTGCCTTCGTGCCGCTTATGGTTGTAGTTTTTTTCTTCTTTTTAAAGCCACACAAGCACAGGCACTTGTTTGATTTGTTTCAGTTCACTTCATACATGTATAAATGTATAGGCAGCTCAGAGAATGAACACAGTACAAGAGATGGCAACGTTTTGATTCAGACTGTTTTAATAGCATTGTGCAATACTCAACACAGATAGCTCATTTGGACTGTTTTCTGCCTCTGAAGCACCAGTCCACCAGTCCACGCCATACACAGATAACACATGTTTTAAACAAAAACAGTCTTTCACCACAAATTTAGCCTTGCAGATTTCAGGTAAACTTTACCTTTTCTTACAAAAGACTGCGGATCAAAAATTGCATGTTGTTCAACACAAAACCTTTAAATGCTCCAAAGTGCACACAATATTTGCTTTAGTAGCCAGCACCATCGTTAGAAACTCAGTGCCCTATGAAAACATATGCTAACCGGGCAATGTAGTGGATCCAATCATCCTCTATAGGCCTCGTTAAATCATTCCGCCTCTGCTTTCTCAAACAGTTCCCTTAATAGCACCATTTTGTGTATCTGGTATGATTTAATGTGTGTGTAGTAACTATCTTTCTTGGTTTTTAGCAGATTACCATGCAATGCCATGCATTGTAATTATTGAATTGTTTGTAGTTCTCATAGACATGAATTGCGGTCATTCACTGCTGTGATGTAACATGTCCACGGGCCAAGTAGATCAAGCTTTATTTTTTGTGCTTTTTTTCCCCCACTTGGCAATAAGGCTGTAATTATAGAGGCAACAATTATCTTGTTGCATAAGTGATTAGTTGTTTCTTTCGAGAGTAAATGTTCTGACCAGAAAAAAATGCACTCAGCAGTGTAACCATAGAACAGATAAGAAAGCCATTAAACAATTTTTTATTCAAGTATGTCTTAGCATTTTCTTATATACAATACAATTTTTTAGAAATTGCACGTCCATTGACTCTGCAGATTCATCATGTTGATATTCCATAGCTTGAGTTATGACACACAATACAACACAATGAGAAGAGGACTTTTTACTTTCCTGCAATCATATATGTTAACTCAGTAGGACTGGTTTCCCTTGGTCATTACAGTTACCATTAGTTGAATGCAAAATCTTATAAATTCAGCAACCCAGTTTTACAATACAGATAAAAAGGAACGTATGAGGACTCAGTGCCAGGTATTTGATGTTTCTCTTTTCATAAGACTTTTAACAGATAGATTTCCAGGGTTAGAATTAGCTTTCAAGGTTCTGACATCATTGGAATCTCAACAGGGACCCATCTGAAAGTGAACTCAGTAAATCCTGCCTACTGGCTGATTCCCGTGTCTTAGAAGTAATGCTGGTGGCTTTCGATCTGGTTTATTTTGTTTGAAATCTCATCGAGTGGATAACAGTCAAGGAACGTTTCTGACATTTCCAGCATAATCAATACTAAATCTGATGGGATTTTTTTTTTTAATATAGCAGGTGGATAAAAATTGCAAATGGGAACTCTGTAAATAGCTACAGACAGACAGACAGACAGACAGACAGATAGATAGATAGATAGATAGATAGATAGATAGATAGATAGATAGATAGATAGATAGATAGATAGATAGATAGATAGATAGATAGATAGATAGATAGATAGATAGATAGATAGATAGATAGATAGATAGATAGATAGATAGATAGATAGATAGATAGATAGATAGAACTAACGTCAATGTCAGAGCCAAAAGGATATGTTTTCTGGTCAGCTCTTGAATGGTTGACTGGACCTTCTTCTGGAATACAATTTGTGCTTCACACATGCATGCGTCTTCACTTATTTCACTTCGCATTTCCTCTGAAATAGCATTTGAAAAAGTCCAACACACATTTGTTAGAATGTAAAATGCCAAAACACACACACACACACACACACACACACACACACACACACACACACACACACACACACACACACACACACACACACACACACACACACACACACAATCCTGAGTGAATCTGGAGCTGCTCAAAGCAGATCCATAAATCTGACCAACCATTTTATTTTGCTTGCCCTCCAAACAGTTTTAGAGTCATAAACGATGCAGTTTTTTTTTTTTAATTCCATTCCATTTGATATATTCGGAGTGATTTTAAAATGGCTGATGGGGTAACTGTTGCTTAATGGATATCCAGGGATATCTTTAGCCTGTGGCTCTTCATCTACATCATTTTTCAACATGGGGCTCTATGCCAAACATTTCAGGGCATTCAATTTGGCATCATAATGTGAAAATCAATTCACGCAACAGAAATGATTAGGCTCAATGCTGATTTTCCTTTTGTAGATATGGTCAGGAAGTATATTAAAAAAAATTTTTCATTCAATCACTTCAACTTGTTAATCGAAAAGCAGGAAAGGCTCTTTCACTGAGAAATGTCAGAGGCTGGAAAGTATTTAGTGGGACAATCAGACAACATTGCAAAAAAAATCTGGGGAACATGAATAATAATGTACACACAAACACACACAGACACAAAATAACACCAAATCATTAATTATGTAAAATTTTGCAGTGAAGCATCCCATGAATATGAGGGAAACAAGAGACAGAAACGGCAAACCATGTTAAATTTCAAGCAAGAACTCCATGCCCATTCACGTGTTTACTTGATTAAGCTCAGTCCACAACTTTCCATGCTGTTGTGTTCTCAGTCCTTACAACGGCTGAGCATACTTATGCATGCTTCCAACTCAAAAAGGCTTAAAGTTGGATCAGTGGGAATAATGTTCGCTGTGGGACTCTGTTGACTCTGTAACCTCTGTCCAATGAAGATATCTCCATGCATGGTGAACAAAAAAATGGAAGACACAAAATTAAGAGTATTTATGAAAACCACATCATTCTCATAAGTGGCTGGCACTATGTTTGGTAAGCACAAGTGATTTGTGATTGGAAATTGTCTTACTCGTAATAGCCACCGTCTCATTAAAAAAAAAAAATCACAGCCAAAGCCAATTTTGCATGGAAAATTAGAATCTCACCTTAAATCTTACTGTGTCTGATGATCTGAGATGGTCTGAGATGAAGTGAGATTTGAGATTGACACCTCTTTATTGAAGCCTCCTCCAATGGGCAAAAAGAAAGACTGCTTAAGCTGCTCCTGGCCTGTTGTCCAATCCTCCATAGGTCATAATTCCTTTGAGAAACTGAACCCATGGCCATATGCTCCACACCTCTCTCTAAAAGTTATTTCCAGTCTGCCACATCTGCTCAGTCAGGCTGAGCTCAGTGCTGACTGCAGTATACTACTTGGGGCAACCCAAGATATTAGTCACATGAGTTGATCTGAACTGTGTTTGCTGGGCATTAAACATAGTGCCTTACCACTTCTTGCTGAGTGAATGGAACTAACACCAGTCCCGCAGAGATGCTTTGAAGCCCATAAGAAAATGACATCATGATGGTGTTACGGTTTATCATGATGATAAAACACATAGGTAAGAGCAACACCGGTCAAGATATGAGCAATTTCATGAAAGAACGAGACTCTTACGTGAGCATGTTCTCTGGTCTGCATTCAATACATATCCCGCTCGACACTTGCAGATGTACGTTTCGTCATTGTTGACACAAATATGCTGGCAGTCATTTCCTAGAGTGCATGGATCCGCACCTGAAAAGAGACAGTCCCCGGTTTAACTGACTGTGCCTGTTAACAATGATAGAGGAAACATCAGCCTGTAATTGGTCATAAGTCCCTTTAGAAGTTATGGAACCCCTGCTCATGTGCTTCATGCCTCATAAGGCCCAGTCTCCCACATCTGCTGGTCACTGAGTCTAGGCTCAGTATTGACTTGCTTAAATACTTTTCAACAATCCAAAACAATAGAGACAAGAAGTGAAATGTCATTTGTCCATTAGACACATTAACCCCCTGCTCATGCTAACAGGCCAGGTCATTTTAAACAAAGACTATAATAGAAAACGTTGAGGTTTCTTACGTGAGCATGTTCTCTGGTCTGCATTCAATACATAGCCCACACGGCACTTGCAGAAAAACGTTTCGTCATTGTTGATGCAAATATGCTGGCAGTCATGTCCTAGAGTGCATGGATCCGCACCTGAAAAGAGACAGTCCCCGGTTTAATTGACTGTGCCTGTTAACAATGATAAATCAGGAATCAGTAACACTTTATTTGTCATTTCATTTCATGTTTCATTTCATGTACTTGCGCACATGAAATGAAACAAAATATCGTTTCCCCCAGCCCACAGCCGTGCAGCACAAAGACAAAAAAAAAAAATCTAAAAACTACAGGAATACATATATCACACTACAAAAAAAAAAAAGAAGAAGAAGAAAAATCAGTCCGAGAGAACGCCAGGATGACTGTCAGAACTACCGGTCTCCATGGGCTAGCTGTTAGCTTAACCTGCCCAGCTTCCGCGTCCTGTCAAACTGCCCTCGGTGCCTCCTCCTCGTATGTAGCTCCAGGCAGGGCCATGGTCCCTGGGCCCACCAGAGGCAGCAGACCAGGCTTCCCCAGCCGATCCAACGCCAGCTCTCCCAGCCAGACACCTTCGACACACCTCTCCACATGACCACGCCAAAAACACAGTCAACGCTAGGCAAGACCGTGCCAGACCGCCCTCGGTGTTATCGGAACTGCTGGTCTGCATGGGCTAGCAGTTAGCCTAACCTGCCCCACATCGGCGTCCTGTCAGACTGCCCTCGGTGTTTCCTATTCGGGCGCAGGTCTGGGCAGGGCCGTGGTCTCTGGGTCCACAGGACGCAGCAGACCAAGCTCTCCCAGCCGATCCAGCACCAGCTCTCCCAGCCATCAAATGAAGATGTGGACAGACGTAGACAAAGACACTGCATGGACAGTACTGAGTGAAGCCGCCGCAAACGTAAATTCATGCTGCCATCTTCCCACACCGATATGGGTGAGGCCGCTGCAAACGTGAATTCGTGCCACCATCATGTCATTTGTCCATTAGATGCATTAACCCCCTACTCATGCTAACAGGCTAGGTGACGTTATATGAAGACAATAATAGAGAACGTTGAGGTTTCTTACGTGAGCATGTTCTCTGGTCTGCATTCAATACATATCCCACTCGACACTTGCAGATGTATGAGTTGCCATTGTTGACACAAATGTGCTGGCATTCGTGTCCTGGGCCACATGCATCATCTGAACCTGCAATAGAAACACTCAAAGGTAACGAATCTAATGACATCAGTTAAGGATACCTTAGCATGTTGTGGAACCTTTGATTGGTCATAGAACAGTTAACTAGTCCACATGGTTCATGTGCTCCATGTTGTTGTTGTGTCTACATTACAGCTCGTCATCCTCCCCCACTGCTATTTAGTTTGAGTTCAACATTAGCGACTCACGCTATTTTGAAATAACCAAAAAACATTGATTGCTAAAGCTATAATTTAGTGTGCCCTGCAGACACACTATAAAGCACCTCACAAGCTCTTCTTGGCTGACTAGAGGTCAGAGGTTTTTAACTATTGCCATTGCTGGAGGAATCTGAAGCTATTCAATAAAAGGAAATGACAAAATTACAATATCTGCTGTGTGCCAGGGGCTCTGAATTATAATGTAGACTATATTTTAAATGTTTGAGGTTCTTACGTGAGCATGTTCTCTGGTCTGTATTCAACACATATCCCACTTGGCACTGGCAGATGTATGAGTCGCCATTATTAACACAAATATGTTGGCACTCATGTCCCAGAGTGCATGCATCTGAACCTGAGAAGAGACACTCCTACATCTAATTTGCTTTGTCTGATAATGTCAGTCAAGCAGCCCTTGATCAATTCTGGTACCTTTGACTAATTCTAGTTCCCTTCATAAGTCATGGAAACCATTTTCATGTGCTCCATGCCTTAGCAGTCCCGGTCTCACACAGCTCCTGCTCATTCATCTGGCATTCAGTATTAACTGTCTTGAACTTTTGATTGCAAATCAAGATATAATCCAAAAACGTGAACATGCTTCACCACCTTTTGGTGACCTGCTGGTGTTTTGGGGTTGGTGTTTTTTGCCTAATGTCAATCCTATAGCGGTGCTTTAATCTTCGATATTCAGTGAACTAAACAACATAATATTATTTGGTGAGAAATGCGAGACTGCACCAGGCACACAGCACCAAATTAAGCTATTAAAAACAATCTACTAAAAAAGTCAAGGATCTTACGTGAGCAGGTTTTCTGGTCTGCATTTAAAACATATCCAACTTGACACTTGCAGATGTACGAGTCACCATTATTGACACAAATATGCTGGCACTCATGTCCTAAAGTGCATGCATCCAAACCTGAGAAGAGACACTCCCACATGTAACTGACTTAGTCGACTGACATAATTTGAAGAGCCCCTTGATTGTTGTAGGGGCCTTTGATTGGATGAGTTCCCTTATGAGTCATGGAACCAATGTTTATGTACTCCATGTCTCTTTGGTCCCAGACCTCCACATCTACTGCTTGTCAAGCCAGAGCCTCAAACTGATTGGTCTAAATATTCAGAATGACCAAAGATATTGGTCAAAATAGATAAAAATGATTGTGTCCGAAGGAAACCCTGCAAAGTTCATTGCCATTGGATTTGGGTCTTTTTTGGTTAATTCCAACCCTACTGATATTTGAAGATTCCAACATGAATTTTGGAAAATTCAATAGAGCAAATATTCACATGACGGTTTGTGGGAAACCTGAGACTCGGTGACAGGGACACTGCACCCAATTAAAGACATTCTATTAAAAGATTGAGGATCTTACTTGAGCATGTTCTCTGGTCTGTGTTCAAAACATATCCTGCTCGACACTTGCAGATGTAGGAGTCGCCATTATTGACACAAATGTGCTGGCACTCATGTCCTAAAGTGCATGCATCCAAACCTGAGAAGAGACACTCCCACATGTAACTGACTTAGTCGACTGACATAATTTGAAGAGCCCCTTGATTGTTGTAGGGGCCTTTGATTGGATGAGTTCCCTTATGAGTCATGGAACCAATGTTTATGTACTCCATGTCTCTTTGGTCCCAGACCTCCACATCTACTGCTTGTCAAGCCAGAGCCTCAAACTGATTGGTCTAAATATTCAGAATGACCAAAGATATTGGTCAAAATAGATAAAAATGATTGTGTCCGAAGGAAACCCTGCAAAGTTCATTGCCATTGGATTTGGGTCTTTTTTGGTTAATTCCAACCCTACTGATATTTGAAGATTCCAACATGAATTTTGGAAAATTCAATAGAGCAAATATTCACATGACGGTTTGTGGGAAACCTGAGACTCGGTGACAGGGACACTGCACCCAATTAAAGACATTCTATTGAAAGATTGAGGATCTTACTTGAGCATGTTCTCTGGTCTGTGTTCAAAACATATCCTGCTCGACACTTGCAGATGTAGGAGTCACCATTATTGACACAAATGTGCTGGCAGTCGTGTCCTAGCGCACATGCATCCGAACCTGAGAAGAGATTCTCCCATGTCTAATTGTTTTTGTCTGATGACATTAGATTCAAGGCACCCTGTTTGTTTGGGGAACATTTGATTTATCGTAATTCCTTTTATAAGTCATAGAGACCACCTTCATGTGCTCCATGCCGTATCAGTCCCAGTCTCCCAAATCTCCTGCTAATTTATGTCGAGCTCAGCACTGACTGCCTCAAACTCATACCAATCCAATACAGCAACCACATTATCTGGGATTTAGCATGCACATCAGATACACTATAAAGTGCCTCACAGCCCCTTTGTGACACTTTGGAGCTTTGGAGATGTTTTTAGCTGATGCCAATCCTGCAGTGGTGCTTTAAGTCTGAGTGTCAAATGACGCTCCCAACATAATGGGAGTGCTTGCGAAATGGGAAACTGTGCCAGGGACACTGCACCAAAGTATAGACATTTTATTAAAAAGGATAAAGTTCTTACGTGAGCAGGTTTTCTGGTCTGCATTTAAAGCATATCCAACTTGACACTTGCAGATGTACGAATCACCATTATTGACACAAATATGCTGGCAATCATGTCCTAAAGTGCATGTGTCCACACCTGAGAAGAGACACTTTCACATGTAACTGACTTAGTCGACTGACATAATTTGAAGAGCCCCTTGATTGTTATAGGGGCCTTTGATTGGAAGGGTTCCCTTATGAATCATGGAACCCATGTTTATGTACTCCATGTCTCTTTGGTCCCAGACCTCCACATCTCCTGCTTGCTTAGGCAGAGCCCCAAATTGATTGGTCTAAAAATTCAGAATGAAACTTTGCCTGTCTAAAGGACACCCTACAAAGTGCCTTACTGGTCCTTGCTGACCAGTTGGAGTTTTGGGGTCATTTTTGTCTAATTCTAACCCCTGCTGACATTTTGATGCTCCCATATCAATTTTGGAATGTTTAGTATTGCTTATAATTATATGATGGTTTGTGAAAAACCTGAGACCCAGTGACAAGGACACTGCACCAAATGAAAGACATTCCGTTGAAAGACCGAGGATCTTACTTGAGCATGTTTTCTGATCTGTGTTCAAAACATATCCTGTACGACATTTGCAGATGTATGAGTTGCCGTCATTGGCACAAATATGCTGGCAGTCATGTCCTACAGCACATGCATCCAAACCTGGGAAGAGACAACCCCATGGCTAATTGGATTTGTCTGATGACATCAGGCTCAAGGCACCCCGTTTATTTCGGGGGCCTTTGATTGATCATAGTTCCCTTTATAAGTCATGGAGCCCATTTTCATGAGCTCCATGTCCTATCAGTCCCAGTCTCCCAAATCACTTGCAAATGTATGTCGAGCTCAGCATTAACTGCCTCTAACATATATCAGTCCAAGATAGCAACCACAAGACCTGGCATTTACACCAGGTGTACTACAAAGTGCCTCCCAGCCTCTTGGTGACACTTTGGAGTCCTAGGGTTGGTTTTGGCCAATAGTGATCCTGCAGTGGTGCTTCAAAGTTGGAGTGTTCAATGAAGCTCACAACATAAAAGGAGTTGGTGAGAAACATGAGACTGTACCAGGGGACACTGCACCAAAGTATAGACATTTCATGAAAAAGGATAAAGTTCTTACGTGAGCAGGTTTTCTGGTCTGCATTTAAAGCATATCCAACTTGACACTTGCAGATGTACGAATCACCATTATTGACACAAATATGCTGGCAATCATGTCCTAAAGTGCATGTATCCACACCTGAGAAGAGACACTTTCACATGTAATTGACTTAGTGGACTGACTCAAAGAGCCCCTTGATTGTTATAGGGGCCTTTGATTGGAAGGGTTCCCTTATTAATCACGGAACCCATGTTTATGTACCCCATGTCTCTTTGGTCCCAGACCTCCACATCTCCTGCTTGCTCAGGCAGAGCCCCAAATTGATGGGTCTAAAAATTCAGAATGAAACTTTGCCTGTCTAAAGGACACCCTACAAAGTGCCTTACTGGTCCTTGCTGACCAGTTGGAGTTTTGGGGTTATTTTAGTCTAATTCTAACCCCTGCTGACATTTTGATGCTCCCATATGAATTTTGGAATGTTTAGTATTGCAAATGATTACATGATGGTTTGTGAAAAACCTGAGACCCAGTGACAAGGACACTGCACCAAATTAAAGACATTCCGTTGAAAGACTGAGGATCTTACTTGAGCATGTTTTCTGATCTGTGTTCAAAACATATCCTGTACGACATTTGCAGATGTATGAGTTGCCGTCATTGACACAAATATGCTGGCAGTCATGTCCTACAGCACATGCATCCAAACCTGGGAAGAGACAACCCCATGGCTAATTGGCTTTGTCTGATGACATCAGGCTCAAGGCACCCCTTTTGTTTTGGGGGCCTTTGATTGATCATAGTTCCCTTTATAAGTCATGGAGCCCATTTTCATGAGCTCCATGTCCTATCAGTCCCAGTCTCCCAAATCACTTGCAAATGTATGTCGAGCTCAGTATTAACTGCCTCTAACATATATCAGTCCAAAATAGCAACCACAAGACCTGGCATTTACACCAGGTGTACTACAAAGTGCCTCCCAGCCTCTTGGTGACACTTTGGAGTCTTAGGGTTGTTTTTGGCCAATAGTGATCCTGCAGTAGTGCTTTAAAGTTGAGTGTTCAATGAAGCTCACAACATAAAAGGAGTTGGTGAGAAACATGAGACTGTGCCAGGGACACTGCACCAAAGTATAGACATTTCATGAAAAAGGATAAAGTTCTTACGTGAGCAGGTTTTCTGGTCTGCATTCAAAGCATATCCAACTTGACACTTGCAGATGTACGAGTCACCATTATTGACACAAATATGCTGGCAATCATGTCCTAAAGCGCATGTGTCCACACCTGAGAAGAGATACTTCCACATGTAACTGACTTAGTGGACTGACATAAGTCAGAGTCCCTCAAATGTTTGAGGGTCTTTGACTGGTTGTAGTTCCCTTGTGAGTCATGAAACCCATTTTCATGTGCTCCATGTCTCTTTGGTGCTAGCTCTCCACATCACCTGCTTGTTTAGGGGAGCCGAAGTAAACTGGTCTCAATAACTGGTCTCAAGACACTGTTCGCAATAGATGAAATGTTCTCAAAGGAAACCCTACAACATGCTTTACATGCCTCATCATCGCTGACTAGTCAGAGCTTTTGGGATATGTTTGGCTAATTCAAACTCTGCTGACATTTTGAGGTCCTAACATGAATTTTGGAATGTTCAATATTGCAAATAATTACATGACGGTTTGTGGGAAACCTGAGTATCGGTGACAGGGACACTGCACCCAGTTAAAGACATTCTATTGAAAGATTGAGGATCTTACTTGAGCATGTTCTCTGGTCTGTGTTCAAAACATATCCTGCTCGACACTTGCAGATGTAGGAGTCGCCATTATTGACACAAATGTGCTGGCAGTCGTGTCCTAGCGCACATGCATCCGAACCTGTGAAGAGATTCTCCCATGTCAAATTGTCTTTGTCTAATGACCTCATGCCTAAAGGCACCCTGTTTGTTTTGGGGGCATTCAATTGGTTGTAGTTCCTTCTATAACGTGCGGAACCCACGTTAATGTGCTCCAAGCCTTATCAGTACCAGTCTTGCAAATCTCCTGCTAATTTATGTACTATAACTCAGTACTAACTGCCTCAAATACATAACAATTCAAGACCTCAAATACATAACAATTCAAGACCTCAAATACATAACAATTCAAGACAACAATGACAAGATCTAGAATTTAGAATGTACACCAAGCAGGTGTACACCTTGAAAACTACTCTAACTAGCTGACAGGTTGGGTCTTTGGCATTGTTGTTTGCTAGTGCCAATCAGAATCAGAACCAGAATCAGAATACTTCATTCATCCCCGAGGGGAAATTGGGTATCCTTCGGCATTGCCTCAATGTTGAGTGTTCAATTAAACTAAATACTTAATCAGAGTTTGTAGGAAAAGCGAGACTGTGCCATGCACTGCACCAAAACATAGGCAATCTATTGAAAAAGTTGGGTTTCTTACGTGAGCAGGTCTTCTGATCTGGATTTACGACATATCCAACTCGGCACTTGCAGATGTACGAGTCACCATTATTGACACAAATATGCTGGCACTCATGTCCTGGGCCGCATGCATCTGAAACTGAAAGAGAAATACCAAAATCTTAATTTAGTGACATCAGTCAAAAAGCCCTTGGCATTGACCAGTCTTTGACCAGCTATCCTTTGCACATCATTGGTTCAAGTCCTCTACTTTTCCTGCTTAGTCAGACTACACTTAGTATCAACTTCCCCAAACTATCTAAAACAAACCCAAACATGAGTTGTGAAATGAATTCACCGGCTATACAAAGTACCTCAGAGGATCTTGCTGTTGCTGCTCAAGCGTTGGTAGCTGTTTTCGAAAAATGCTAATCCTGAAGGTATTTTCTAAAGCCGCACAAAACATTTTATCAGACAAATTATGTAGTAGTGATATTTGAGGGAAATTGAAACACTGCATCAACACATAAACACTCAATCCATTGAAAAGGTCAGGTTTCTTACGTGAGCATGTTTTTTTGTCCATGTTCAAGACATAGCCCACGCGACACTCGCAGATGTATGAGTTGCCATTGCTGACACAAATATGTTGGCAGTCGTGTCCCAATGCACATGAATCCGAACCTGAAAAGAGACACTTCCATGTCTGATTGGCTTAGCTTGACATTAATTAGCTGTTATTTAGGTATTAGTTATTTGGGTATTAATTAGGTGAAATCATGCACTGATTAATTGTGAGAAACATGCAGATTACTGAGCAGAATTAAAGCAATGACTCTGCATATCTCAAACAGAATTAACATTTAAAATACACTATATCAGCCTGTGAGTGAGAGGGGAATTTGCGCCCTTTTAACGTGTGATCACTTTTCTTAAGTCATAACATAGTTATTGTACTGCATTAAACTCCCATTTTAAATTAGGATGTTCACTCCATTGTTTTAAATACTGCATTTGCTATTGCCTGATACAACAGCAAACTTTTAAATTTGACTGACAGACATCATTGTCTGTCAGATGTTTCCAAAACATTATTCTGAGTCTCAGATAATGGGAAACCCAATCAGAAGTGGCAGTCCTTCCTCATTTACTTTGATTTTCTATGGTGTTGGTTCTAATGAAGCATCGAGGGCCTTTTTTTTTTTTGCTTTTCCCCCCCTTCTTCTCCCCAATTGTACTTGGCCAATTACCCCACTCTTCCGAGCCGTCCCGGTCGCTGCTCCACCCCCTCTGCTGATCCGGGGAGGGCTGCAGACTACCACATGCCTCCTCCGATACATATGGAGTCGCCAGCCACTTCTTTTCACCTGACAGTGAGGAGTTTCGACAGGGGGACATAGCATGTGGGAAGATCTCGCTATTTCCCCCAGTTCCCCCTCCCCCCCAAACAGGCGCCCCGACTGACCAGAGGAGGAGCTAGTGCAGCGACCAGGACACATACCCACATCCAGCTTCCCACCCACAGACACGGCCAATTGTGTCTCTAGGGACGCCCAACCAAGCCGGAGGTAACACGGGGGATTCGAACTGGCAATGTTGGTAGGCAACAGACTACACTGCTACGCTACCTGGACGCCCTAATCGAGGGACTTTTGAGGACTGATCTATGCCATACACCCTCAATTCAAATGTTACCGTCCAGCTAACTCAAGGACATGAATTAGCATGGATATTAACAGTTTTGTTAGCATGAAAGTTGTCAATTACTTTAATGAGTTATAATGCATGCGATGAGATGTGTCAAATGTCCACTAGTAAGTATAGCTACTCTTTGATGTTTGGAGAAATTGTTTGAACATCCCTAGCTCCCATTTCTCAACCCCCGAGAGCACCCAAATGCATAACCAGCAATGAGCAGCGTGATAGGACAAAGCAAAGACCAGCATTCCTGCAGCCTGCAAGCAGCCATGTATGCCTAAAAAAATAACAAAACAAAAGCTACTGTACAAGTAAATGAAGTTACCCTTTAAATCAGTTTCATTAAATAGTTTTACAAAACTGGTCCATCCACCATTTTCATCTGACATTGATAAGTGTCACATAGCTTTTATTGAATCCTCATGTTTTGTGGACACTTTTCTGTTGATTTAATTTTTCAACTTGAAGCTTTGTATGAAGCACTAAAACATAGACTAATAGCCTAAAAATGTGCTTTTATGTAAGATGAAATAGGACACACAATATCTAATGCAAACTGTTTAGTTTCTTGACTTTGAGAGTTACTCTCAGAGACATTTTAGTCAAAATCTGTGCACACTAATCAAGCTTTTGACTCACAAGTAAGGTATCACTGTTGTCCAGTCCGAGGTTTCAGGGCTCCTAAGGAGTACCCTGGCCCTTCTTGTCACCACATCCGCTCACCACAAGGTGCAAGGTGCAAGGCGTAGTGCAAAGAGCTGGGCAGTCCCTGCAGAACGTACTGGCAGCATCATGTTGGGTTTCAACCATGTTTAAACGGTCAAGCATGTAAAACTTCTCCTGAGTTGGCAAATCGGCCAATGACCAGAGATGTCTTCTTTAAACTGGTTGGTCAGAGGCTTAGTTTGCACTTTCAACAATTTTACCATTGTCTGTCAAGCCACTGTTAGTGAATGCTAATTGGAAAGAAAATCCCAACACATCAAGTGATGGTAAATTCATAATGCTATCCCTTGGTCTTGTTCTTAACAAAGAGGACTGTTAACTTCAGAATGGAAATTACCCTCTATGGTGCTGCCCATACGATCACAGGTGAAATAAAAAAGATGGATCTGACGTACCAGTGTTTCCTTCACCGTCATTCTTGTTATTTATTCCATTACCATCATATTCACCACTTAGGCCTATTCCATATTCGTCAATTCCGCCATCTAACGGAATATCGGCACTCCCCTCATCATCCTTACCACACAAGGTTTCCCTAAATTTGGAAGTGAGCTTCTCAATAACACCATAGGTTTCCACATAGAAGACATGGTCATCAAGTGGGAGGCTGGCCATAAGGCGGAGAGACTTCATATCTGCTCTGTCCACTCCTACTGCATAAATTTCAATCCCAGATGCCCGGGCTGCTGCTGCTACATCTTCCACCTTGTCCTGGGGCCTCCCATCCGTCACTATGATGGCCACTCTAGCGATGTTCATGGAGCTAGGGCGAGCCCCTGACTCCATGGTGAAAGCCTTTTCCATGGCAAATTTAATGGCCAAGCCTGTCATGGTGCCTGAAGCGAGGGGGTCAATGCGGGCCAATGCCTGCTTTAGGGCCGCTTTGTTAAAGTACGTCTTCAGCATGAAATCCAGCTGCACCGTGCTTGCATAATTGACGAGGCCGACCCGAGTGGAATCTGAGCCAATCTCCAAACTATCCACCATGTCTTGCAAGAACTCTTTGGCCTTTTCGAATTCAGCTGGGCGCACACTGCGGGAGCTGTCTATGATGAAAACCAGATCTATAGGCCGATTTCTGCAGTTTGTTCTTGATGCTGCAAAGAGAAGAATGATAAATTACTTTTAAATTACTGTAAAATTGTGATGTGTTCATATAATTTTAGACACAAACACCCTTATGGTAACTGAACATTTTGAATAAACACACACACACATTATGAAGATATAGGGGTGTGGACTAATTAAACATAATAAGCATGTTAAAATTTGCTCCATCTTGAAAATATTGCAATACACAATGTCAAAAGCGGAACACTGTTTGTTTACAGACATTCACTTGCACTCCTTTAACATCAATATAATATGCATGTTATGAATGCGACGTCACCTTTGTAATAAGCAATTACAGGAAATTCACCACACTCTGTGAATACTCAAGGCCCTGGTATAGATTCAAGTAAAAGAAAGTATACTCTGGACAGAAATACCAGTCCAAAGTTTTGTTTTTTCAAGCAAACTATAAGAAAATGTGTCGTTGCTCGACCGTAAAGTTCTGTGGATTTTTGTTGTTCGGAAGTTTATTTGTTTTTGTTTTTTCCCCCTCATTCATTGGTATGTTGATTATATTTAAGCAAACCAAGCTAACATCCCAGTAACAATGAGAACACACTACCAAATTAATTAGGAAGAAAAATGAACAAGGCCACAGTGTCATAGAGCCAATACAACTGTTGTGTGACTTTACTTCAACCAAACCTTCACGGGCTCATTGTCTTATTCAGTTTGTAATTGGAAAGACTGACTGCACGTGTTTCACTGAGTGGCCGACGTTACATATTGGCACGCTCTGCTTCAGCGCCAACGTCAGCTCGCCTGACTCGTGCTTTCAGCTAACCGACAACCCAGGAAAACAGGCTGCACGTCACAAACACTTCAGAACCTTCTGGAATGAAAAGTCCGGTTTGTTCACTCACGCCTCACTTACGCCGCTATCAGTGGCGCTGTCACAGTAACGACAGTAACTAATTTCACCTCAGACTACAAGAGCGCGAGTCGGACAGACGCATATCACCCACCCACCTCTGGCTATATTTGCTGTTTTCAAAGACCACTGCGTTGCTTTTGTGGACATAATCCTCATCAGTTCTACTGTTATTTATGTAAACTACTAATAAGACACGTTAGCCCCTAGCTAACAGGTCTGATCCTTTAGCCGAGCGGTTAGTGATGTCGCCTTGTGGTGCAGTTCACCCCGTATCGAATCCCGCACCGGGCAAGAAAATAACCGGTTACGTTGGTGGCAGCGGTGGGATCCGGAAGTGTGCAGAGACCAGAAGTCTCTTCGGAGCGCGGGAATAACAAAGCGCGGGGACGCGCTTCCGGGAAGGGTGGCAACTGTAAACTACTAATAAGACACGTTAGCCCCTAGCTAACGGGTGTGACCCTTTAGCCGAGCGGTTGGCGATGTCGCGTTGTGGTGCAGTACACCTCGTATCGAATCCCGCACCGGGCAAGAAAATAACCGGTCACATTTATATTATTGACAATATATTATTGATTTAAATCAACGTTGCTTTTTAATACTTTGGTGTCTGTAAACTTAACAGTTAGCTAGTCTCTCCCGATCGCGTTAGCTATAGTCAGACGTTAGCTTGCTAGGCGCTAGATACTAGCTGGACAGATATGCGTCTGTTCAACTCGCGCTCTTGTAGTCTGAGGTGAAATGACGTCTCGTGACAAGCAAAAAAAAACCTCACGTTAATGCACGAGCGCTCACCAGCCACCTTCCATAGCGTAACCTGAAAAACAGGTTACAATAGTAACGGCCCTGGCAACGCTGCCACTGAACATTCTAACCCGTGCCGAACGCTACCGAACAGCTGATTAGGACGCCATTGTCGCGTCATCCGGAACTTTTTCCCCGGCCGGAACAAATTTACTGCGACGGCTCCGCGTTTCTGTGAAGTCCTGCGTCAGATGAAACCGCGTGGGCAATACCAACTGACAGGACACGTGGGGGATTAGAAAAACAATGTATTTTCCCGTTTCTTACAAATTTCGATTATAATGTTAATAAAAAAAGACCTCGAAATCTTACAACAGCATATACTTTAGACGTACTCACTCACAAACATTTTGGAGGGGGTTGCACCCCCCCCCACACACACACACACACACACGCACGCACACACACACACACACACACACACACACACACACACACACACACACACACACACACGAATCTACACTAACGGTAAAGCTAAACGTAAGACTTCAAGCCAAGTTCATGAGGCGTTTCGCATCTAGACGGAAACAAACCATATCCACACAACAGGTGTCAGCTTTATGTCTGAACTTCGGGACTCTCTACCTGCGCCGCTTTGTATGGCTGCGGAGGCCCGCCGTGACGTAGCGGGGGGTGCGTTCGGCGGGAGGCGAGTGAGCGGCTGGCCCATAGGCTGGCCTCTCTTTATCGGCCGGCGTCGAGGGGACTGATAGCGGTAAAACCTGGATTTAGTACCGTGAGCTTTGCCAGACAAGGAGGAAAAGGCAGAGAGGAAAAGCACATTAGAGCAATGGTTAGTTTTGTTCGGCGCCAGCCACCTGTGGATGTCATTTGTTAAAGGCGGTAAACAACATGCAGCAGCAGCAGATGACTGAATGGTGTTAGATAGATAGATAGATAGAGAGAGAGAGAGAGAGAGAGAGAGAGAGAGAGAGAGAGAGAGAGAGAGAGAGAGAGAGAGAGAGATAGATAGATAGATAGAGAGAGAGAGAGAGAGAGAGAGAGAGAGAGAGAGAGAGAGAGAGAGAGAGAGAGAGAGAGAGAGAGATAGAGAGAGAGAGAGAGAGATAGAGAGATAGAGAGATAGATCGATAGATAGATCGATAGATGGATGGATGGATGGATGGATGGATGGATGGATGCAGCCTGTTTCAGTAGTTCCACTTTCAAAGACGTGAGTAAAAAAGTCTGGATGTGATTCCAGCTATTCGAAACACACAACGAAAGTTACCGTGTGCAATTTCAGGTGCGTTGTTGTGCAACTAACTAATAAGGCGTTGAAAGCAAGCTGTCGCCGCTCCTCCTGCGTTATTTCCCTTATAAGGAAATAGCCTGCTCATCTGCATTTTCTTTATCAATTTGTTATAAAGTAGCTCTTTGGTCGATTTTAGTATTATTATTATTATTTAGACTGCCAGATCTCATCACTGTCGGACCCGACAGTGATGGAGATCTTTAAGGTGTCCAGTGTGAAGGCACTTTCCTAATTCAGCGTCATTTCAAGTTTTGGATCGCTTATGCGCGAATGTTAACAAGAAGAAGAAGAAGAAGAAAAAAACCCTCATAAATCACCAACCTTCCAAATTAGTTGTTCGCATATTCTGAGATAAATGGTTGTCGACAGCTGGCCTCTGAGACTGGACGAGGGAGCGCCCACTCTGCCGGACCCTGCGGCTCGCAGGGTCTCTAGAGAGTTCGTCCCGGACCGTCTCATCACTTGGCGAGACGTCGTCAAACGCATGCTGAATGGATTCGGCCGCTCGTGCGTGCTGACGGAGTCTCGCGGAGGCCCGCGGGGACGCAGGCGTTAGAGGACGGTCCGCCTGCACGGGACGGTAAGATCCGTAACGGGAGTATGTCCCCTGCGCGTCCCGCGCCACGAGGCCGATGAAACACACGAGTCTGGCGAGTAACAGATTCATATCGGCCGCGCGCGGTGCCTTTCTTGGCCGCCTCTAAAGTAGCGGTCGGGTCCTCCCCTGCCGGGGCTGAGCATCTATATACGCGTTCAGCCACGACCCCTGCGGCGTGGGGGTAACAAGCGACCCAATCACAACCGGGGCTTTGGGGAGGGCGAGATGACAGGTCCCCACTACATCCGATACATCCTATGGATAAGGGAAGCGGTGTAGCGCAGGAGGGTAAACGCACCCAAACGAAGTTTACCAAGGTTGGGGGGTTTGTTTCAGACTATACCTTCACTAAGAGAATATAGTGTATTTCACTGGGGGGGGGGGAATATACACACAAATTAATACATATCTTTGCGGGTAGTTTGTTTGTTTACACATATGAAAAAAAAGATGCAACGTATAATTGGAAAGAGAAATTGAAGGAGAATTGCCCTAAAACCCCTCAAAAGGCTTGAAAAGCGGCCTCCTCCGGGCAACATACGACAGGAAGCAATCTCAGCAATGCGGTGTGCACAACATGTACGTCGACAATACAGACGCAGCGAGAGACGGAGGCACAGTCCAGCACAGCACCCGGCAACAATGCACCCCATAAACACCACAGCAGTACAATGGATCAGTCATAGTCAGGAGAGACACACACACACACACACACACACACACACACACACACATCAAGACCACTCATTCACGATACATGCAAGTACACACCAACACTATCACTAACAGATTAAGAACATACACTCATGTGATATGGCTGAGAGTTTTCATAAGACAAGGGAGATAATAAGCACAAATAAGCGATATTCATAATAGGCCTTTAGACTTACTATACGACAAAGGAAAATACTGGTTGGACCCAGCTTATATAGGCAGACCATAAGGAAACATATTGGTTGGTAAGGCGAAGTGGTTTCAGGGCTCTCGTTTAAACTGCTGTGAAGACAAAGTCACAAAAATATAAAGGCAGGGCAATCCACAATCTGGACCCCTGGTAGAATATACTAAACTGAGATTGGGAAGAATGGGGGAGGGGGGGTCTAAAGAGAGAAGAACTACACGTGCAGTAAGTATGAAATTGATAATTTTATGCAAATATGTCATGAAAAAAAGGGGGAGGGTTCTTTTTAAGGAACTATGAGCAGATAAACCGATCTGGCGATGGTTCACTTGATAAACACTGAGGACACCTAATTGAAGAAATTAGTGGGTTGCCTAATGATAATAACTATGGTCTCTGAGCACTTGGCTCAAAAAAAAAAAGCAAAACAACATTGCATGTAATCAAACATGTTGTATCAAGTGAGTCTACATGACTTTGTTAAGTAATTTCTAATTGCTTGAGTGCACGCTAATGACCCAAGTTTCCTAGCAGCAGTGGCAGTTCTAGCTTGTATGATGCCCTGGGCGACCCCCCCTCCCTTTAGCCCCCCCCAGTGCCAATAACAAAAGCACCATTCTGCGCTAACTGTAATTTTTATTCAGGCATGCTAACAAAAAACACACAAATAAAGCTAAATTGCTCAAATCCTATATCACACCAATAGAATAACACAATTATAAAGAAGGGAACCTGATTATTACACAATTACACTGTTGTACCGGTTTACATCATTACATTATTGCACTGTTGCAATATTGCACTATGGGGGGGTGCTTGCATGTGCCTCAAAGAGAGGACTGACTGACTCTTGATGCAAAGAAACATTCTTGGCTGCAAGCATGTAGGCCCACTTGCTCTGTGTCAGAACATTCGATATATAATATTCGGTTAATGACCACATCAAACTGCCACACGGGCATCAAAACCAAACATCACGGTGTGATACAGTGCGGCCAACTAAAGCAGGCCACAGTATACTCTGCAGAGTGATGTGCTATACTCCATAGTTTATCGGCACAAATAAGACACGGATCGGTCAAATAGCCAAACAGCCTGTAAACACACACATTTATGAACATTAAATCATAAACAGAGCAGGCCAGGCTGCCTACAAGGGATCCAGCCCTCATCAACACCCATCACATGCAATACAGTGCTAACTGTGAATAATTAATAAACCTTAACCCTAATTAAACCTAATTACAGTTGATTGGGAATAGCCCTTACCTTAAACAGAAGTGACCACAGAGGCCTCTGGCCTCTGGCTTCAGAGTCGATTGACACAGATTTTTTGGTAAATCCAAAATTTGCGAGTAAGTTTTCTTTTTTGATATATTTGTATGCTGACTACGAAACAGAGAGGGATATATGCAGTTCGGCGCACAGACTGAGTGGGACTGAGAAAGTCTGTACGTTCCATGATGAAGAAGATAGGGAAAACAGAAATGCGTGGCAAAAATAGCATGTCACAACTTTAGAGACCCCCCCCCCTCAATTTTTTTTCCACAAATCACGTTTTCAGGGTAGCTCGTGTCTTATTAAGAGGAGCCGAGCCCCCCCTGTAGTTCTCACCCTGGTGCAGACTGGTTTTATCCATCCATCCCTGCATTATCCGAACCGCTTATCCTGCTCTCAGGGTCGCGGGGATGCTGCAGCCTATCCCGGCAGTCATTGGGCGGGTGGCGGGGAGACACCCTGGACAGGCCGCCAGGTTATTCTTAGGGATTTTGCACAAACCAGAAAAAAATGCAACAACATGTCTTATGAATGAATTGCGGTTTATTTGGCAGCATTGCGTTGTGTGACTGATTCTACTAATTGCATCAGTGCTGTACAAAGTTAGAGGTGAGCTATTTGATAGATTCCCCCGCTCTCGGGCTTCCAGTGGGGAGAGCTGAGGTCAACCTACCCCCCCCTCCTTCCCCACGTCATACTTGTGGGTGGGAGACCTTCCCAGGTAGTAGCCTGCCTAGCTCACAAACTAGCATCAGGGCGGCCACTCCGACAAGGTTAACTGACCCACACCCACACCGACCCTTCGTTGACATAACATGCAAATGAGCGATAGAAAATGTTCACCATTCACTGATTGCACGAATGTCCCCATCCTGAATGTGTTTTGTGTGCAGGGGCCCTGCGCTGCCCCGGTGTACAGAAGTTGCGTGGAACCGTTTGGCATCACATTTTTAAACAAGTCCAACGTTACACCTCTTTGTGTTGGCAAAGACAACTTCTTTGGCGAAGACCCAAAGAAGATATGTTATTTTCCCATCCTTAGATGCTGCATCAAGACCAGTAAGTCAGCACATGTATTGTGCCCTAAATACCGTTCAGATGGTGACATTCATCAATCGCGTATTGGTTTTGAGAATATTTTCAGTTCCGTGAGTTGACCTTAAACAGTATTTATTTGAATGAACACCTTTGATTTTATCATGTATCTATGAAACGACTAGAAGAACCAGCCTGTTGCCAATTTAAAGAAATCAAGTCTAATCGATAGTCAAACTGTCATCGTTTGTTGCATGATGCAAAACAAATCTCACAGGCCTGACCTCTAGCGGCAGGTTGAGGCACCTACATACAGCAATTACATGGTCTCGACAAGGCCTTTCTGAGCCTGCATTGGCAAAGCGAGTTATCTATTTATAACAAATGTGATCAGTGAACAGATATGATTTCCACGTCATTTTTCTTTAAGGGAACTGAAGCTTAACACATTTACACTGAGGCAAATTCTCTGCACCACACCAGCAACCAGAGAGGTGGACGCCCCGGCTTCAGAAAGTAAAAGCCCTACCATGTATCTGTTCTAGCCATTCACTTAACAAGGGGATACCTGGCTGAAGAGTTGTGCTAATTAAATTCAGCCGGTGTAGTGCATGGGTGGAACAGATACGTGGCGGGACTTTTACTTTCTGAAGCCGGTTTGTCCACCTCTGCTAGCAACCACAGTTTCGGAGTTGCATCCTATATGCAAAAAGATTATTCTCAACTATACTAGTGTTGTTTGTTCGCTGGCGGCGCGGTGGTTAGCGCGGATGCCTCACAGCAAGAAGGTCCTGGGTTCGAGCCCCGGGGTAGTCCAACCTCGGTGGGTCGTCCCGGGTCGTCCTCTGTGTGGAGTTTGCATGTTCTCCCCGTGTCTGTGTGGGTTTCCTCCTGGTGCTCCGGTTTCCTCCCACAGTCTAAAGACATGTAGGTCAGGTGAATTGGCCCTACTAAATTGTCCCTAGGTGTGAATGTGTGTGTGTGTGTGTGTGTGTGTGTGTGTGTGTGTGTGTGTGTGTGTGTGTGTGTGTGTGTGTGTGTGTGCGCTGTGATGGCCCGGCGGCCTGTCCAGGGGGTCTCCCCGCCTGCCGCCCAGTGACTGCTGTCATAGGCTCCAGCATCCTTGCGATTCTGAGAGCAGGATATGCGTCTAAGATAATGGATGGATGGATGGATGGATGGATGGATGGATGGATGTTTGTTCGCTGATGTCAGCCTAAAGGAAAGTAGGGGATATTAAGGTTAGCATCTGTTGATTTGCAGACATTCAGTTATTTATCCCATAGCTTATGTTTTGAGTTTAAATAGGTTTGCGGGAGAATCATTTTCCGTTCAAGCAGCCCGAAAGAAATCCTGTCAAGCTCATTCGGCCAGTTTGGAGGACTCCCCAGAAAGTCAACCAATGATGAAATTGCAAAACTTAAAAGTAGAACTTACAAAATTCTTCCTCCTCTGAGTAAATACAAATGATCTTCTTTGCCTCCCATCTGACAGCAGTGTACAGAGGGGGGGGGGGGGTTTGGGAAGAGCAAGGGCTTTGAATATTGCATTAGAGTGCAGATTCTATCTGACAATGCAAATACGGTTTGCGACTTCCTCCTTCGTTGTTATATGGCAGCACTTCTCCAGGAACTACTCTTGAAGACGACCATTTGCAGGACTAATTCATGGAGGTAGTGTCCACAATGTGGCTGTTACAGTTTGTTAGCATTATGGGACTATTTTGTTCTTATTCAGCAGGCGAGGGCATCGTGCACATGCACGCTCCGGGGGACATAATCATCGGGGGACTTTTCCAGATTCACTCAGAAGCTAACAAAAGCGCGATTCCTGTTCCTTTGGTCTGCTCTGGGTGAGTATAATCTGACAGGAAAAAAATCACAATAGGAAATTTGAACCACAAGTTCAGCGGCTCCATCTGTCTTTTCTTGATCTCCGTAGCCATGACTTCGAAACGCACCTACAAGCTCAAGTGATGATATTTGCCATCCAAGAAATTAACCAGCGCAAACCAAAGGTTTTGCCCAACTTTACCCTTGGATATGACATATATGACACGTGCGGAGATGTAAGGTTTGCCATCAGAAGCACGCTTCAGCTCTTGAGGGGCCCTACAGATCCTCAGAGCTGTTCTTCGCTTGGAGACTACCCCTCTGTTCTACCTGAACCACATGCAAAAGTCGTGATCGGGGAGAGGCATTCAGAAGTGTCTATAGCTGTTGCACGAATATTGGCTCTGGCATCAGTTCCCCAGGTTTGTGAACATACTTTCTTTATTGTGTTCTTTTAAAATTCAAATCACAAAAGCTTCTTTCATAGACTAATGCACGGGTAATGCTGAGTGGATGTGAATCGTTGACTTACTTTCAATCAAGTTTATAGGTGCATAATTACAAAGTTGATATGCGATAGCACGCATATATATATATATGTATATATATGCATACACACACACACACACACACACACACACATGCATGCTATGGAATATGATATATGACATATAGCATATATATATCATATACTATATAGGGCGGAACGGTGGTGTAGTGGTTAGCACGGTCACCTCACATTAAGAAGGTCCTGGGTTCGAGCCCCGGGGTGGTCCAACCTCGGGGGTTGTCCCGGGTCGGCCCGTGTGGCATTTGCATGTTCTCCCCGTGTCTGCGTGGGTTTCCTCCGGGTGCTCTGGTTTCCTCCCACAGTCCAAACACATGTCGGTCAGGTGAATCGGCCGTACTAAATTGTCCCAAGGTGTGTGTGTGTGTGTGTGTGTGTGTGTGTGTGTGTGTGTGTGTGTGTGTGTGTGTGTGTGTGTGTGTGGGCCCTTTGATGGACTGGCGGCCTGTCCAGGGTGTCTCCCCGCCTGCTGCCCAATGACTGCTGGGATAGGCTCCAGCATCGCTGCCACCCTGGGTGCAGAACAAGCAGTGTGGATAATGGATGGATGGATATTCCATAGCATTTTCTCTTCAGAGCTCTCCTTAGATTGCAGTCATAACACAACAGAGGCACTTTTTCAACACGTTAATTTACCCTCTCTCTCTCACCAAACACAGATAAGTTATGGATCAACCAGTGAGCTACTCAGCAGGAAGTTAAAGTTTCCCACCTTTCTACGCACAATCCCTAGTGATGCACATCAGGTAGAGGCCATCGCTAAGCTGGTGAAGCGGTTCAACTGGCAAATAGTGGCCGTTATTGGAAGCGATGATGAATATGGCAAGTACGGCAGCGAACACCTGATTGACCTCTTCAGCGGGAACCAGTGCATCGACTTCAAGATGATCCTACCTGGTTACTTTATGTCAAACAAGACGAAGACCCGTGACAAGCTAGCCGAGCTGATGAACCTGATCAACCAGTCCTCTGCCGAGGCCATCATCCTTTTCACCAAGGAGTCCAACGTCAAAATTATCATGGAGGCGGCTGTTCAAATGAACATCAACAGGACTTTGATTGCGAGCGATTCATGGTCCACTTCCCATAAGATCTCAGAGATGCCTGGCATCGAGAGGGTCGGCCAGGTGTTTGGTTTCATCTCCAAGAAAAACGAAGTGCCTGGTTTTGAAGACTATGTCAAGTCGATGATTAACAGTACAACCAACACCTTTTTGAAGGATAATTTGATGCATTGCTCACCTTGCTCCAGTCCTTCAACCAGCCGAAATGGGTCCATGCCAAGCCAGAGGCGGTCGTGTCTGGACCCTCGGTGCTTGGTGAGTTACATTGACCAGGATGAATCGTACAATATCTACCTAGCCGTCAGAGTTATCGCCGAGGGACTGAGAAGATTGCTGAAGTGTGATAGCGAAAAATGTGAACGCAGCGCCGATTTTACAGCCTTGGAGGTAAACACATTTTCAAATACAACTGTTTTTGCATTCATAGGGAAAAAAAATATATTCATAGATTTAAAAAAAAAAAATCTTAACCTATTCTGCGTGGTTTCAACTTCATTGTTATTATTCGGCCATATGTTTGCATGTATGTCTCTGCAGCTTTTTAGGGAGATCAAGAACGTCGACTTCACCGTCAACAACGTCACACACATGTCCTTTGATGATAATGGCGACCCCACTATAGGATATGACATTGTCAAATGGGACATGGCCGCATCGAATCTACGTATAAAAACCATTGGAGAGTATCGGCCGTCTGGGGAGATCATCCTTCAAGAGCATCTTGACCATCTTATTAGAGAAAGCTGCAATGTGACGGTAATGTCCATTATATATATATATATATATAGTGTGTGTGTGTGTGTGTATAGATGGGTGACAAATGACAGGAAAAGCCAACATAAAGTGTCTTAGTAAGGTGTTTGGCCACCACGAGCCTCCTTGTCATAGATTCGACAAGTCTCCGAACTCCGCTGGAAGGATGGAGCACCATTCCTCCAAAAGATATTCCCTCATGTGGTGTTTTGATGATGGTGGTGGTGGAGAGTGCTGTCTAACATGTCGGTTCAAAATCTCCCATAAAGGTGTTCAGTTGGGCTGAGATCTGGTGACTGTGAAGGCCATAGCATGTGATTTACATCATTTTCATCCTCATCAAACCATTCGGTGACCCCCTTGTGCCCTGTGGGTGGGGACACTGTCATCCTGGAAGAGGCCACTGCCATCAGGCTAGAAACGTCTCATCATAGAATAAAGGGGATCTCTTAGAATAACTTTGTTTGGATTTGCAGTGGGGCGGCACGGTGGTGCAGTGGTTAGCGCAGTTGCCTCACAGTAAGAAGGTCCTGGGTTCGAGCCCCGGGGTGGCCCAACCTTGGGGGTCGTCCTCTGTGTGGAATTTGCATGTTCTCCCCGTGTCTGCACGGGTTTCCTCCGGGTGCTCCGGTTTCCTCCCACAGCCCAAAGACATGTAGGTCAGGTGAATCGGCCATACTAAATTGTCCCTAGGTGTGAATGTGTGTGTGTTGGCGCTGTGATGGACTGGCGGCCTGTCCAGGGTGTCTCCCCGCCTGCCGACCAATGACTGCCAGGGTAGGCTCCAACATCCCCATGACCCTGAGAGCAGGATAAGCGGTTTGGATAATCAATGGATGATTTGCAGTGACCCTTCCCTCTAAGGGACGAGTGGACCCAAACTATGCCAGGAACCCCTCACTGTAGGGGTCAAGCATTCATGTTTTTCCTTTAATTTGTCACCCATCTCTATCCATCTATCCATCTATCTATCCATCTATCTATCTATCTATCTATCTATCTATCTATCTATCTATCTATCTATCTATCTATCTATCTATCTATCTATCTATCTATCTATCTATCTATCCATCCATCCATCCATCCATCCATCTATCCATCTATCCATCTATCCATCTATCCATCTATCTATCTATCTATCTATCTATCTATCTATCTATCTATCTATCTATCTATCTATCTATCTATCTATCTATCTATCTATCTATCTATCTATTGCCAAACATTACACTAAATTGAATATCTGAATTCATTACTTTTACTGATTCTGTTTGTACCAAAAGGTAACTGCTTACAACTGCTCTAAAACCTGTCAACCGGGATTTGAATTAAAAAAGAAAAGAGGGGAACCCTGCTGTAAGGAATGCATTCGTTGTCGTAAAGGACATTATTCCACTGGAAAAGGTAAGTTTTTTTTCTTATCTTTCATTAGTAAAAAAAACAAACAAAAAACAAAAAACAAAAAAACAAAACAAACACACCTATAAAGAATTCACCCCTGAACGTAATCTCCACCGTACAAAACAAGATTTACATCTCAACCTCCCGAATAATCCACACGCAATTTACTCACTTCCCTCCTTCTCTGTTTGTTCCTCTCCTCTCTGGGTGGAGCTACAGGTCCCCCAGGGTAAAAAGCAATAGGTTTACATTTTCCTTTTTTCCATCCATCCATCCATCCATCCATCCATCCATCCATCCATCCATCCATTATCCAAACCGTTTATCCTGCTCTCAGGGTCACGGGGATGCTGCGGCCTATCCCAGCAGTCATTGGTCGGCAGGCGGGGAGACACCCTGGACAGGCCGCCAGGCCATCACAGGGCCTGCACACACACATTCACACATACATTACACGCCAAGGGACAAATTAGTATGGCCAATTCACCTGACCTTCATGTCTTTGGACTATGGGAGGAAACCGGAGCACCCTGAGGAAACCCGTGTAGACACGGGGAGAACATGTAAACTCCCCACACTTTCCCCCCCCCCAAGTGCAATAAAGTGCTTACGTTGCACTACACCTTGACTGCACTGCTCAGCAGCACTTTATTATGGCCACCATAACCGTGCAGGTAGCACAGTGGCCCAGCGATTAGCATTTTTGCCTCACAGCAAGAAGGTCCTGGGTTCAAACCCCAGGTCCTTCCTGTGTGGAGTTTGCATGTTCTCCCCGTGTCTGTGTGGGTTTCCTCCGGGTGCTCCGGTTTCCTCCCACCATCAAAAAGACACGCACGCTAGGGTTAATACTCCTGCCTGTGCCCCTGAGCAAGGCAATGGAAAGAAGAACTGGAGTTGTTCCCCGGGTGCTGCAGCTGCCCACTGCTCCTACACAATAGGATGAGTTAAATGCACAAGACACATTCATTGTAAGAACACAATGACAAAATAAAGTGGCTTTCAATTCCAATGGTTTGATATTGTTAGCAAACAGCTTTTGGTTGTTTGCTCTAACTGTTGTGATTCATGTCCCATGTTCTCTTGTATGTTGTGTTTGTGTTTTTACCCTCTACCGCAAATCAAATTTCCCCCTCAAGGGGTAAAGTTCTGAACTGAACTGAACTGTTATAACCCTCATTTAGTTCAAACAGCAGTTGTCCCTGTCGTTTCAACAGGTATGGAGTGTGAGCAATGCAAGGAAGATCAATATACACCTCTGCAGAGACACAGGTGCCTGGAAAAACCTGTGGTGTTCCTCACGTGGTCAGACCCCTTCATTATAGCCATATTATTATTTGAAATGTTGGGCATTGTTGCCACCCTCCTAGTGGCCATTTTGTTTATGGTCTATCGACGGACCCCCATTGTGAAGGCTGTTGGAGGCCACTGGTGTTTCGTGGAGCTTTTGTCCCTGCTCGCCTGCTTCTGCCTCATCTGTACGTTTACTGGGAAGCCTACGAAGCTGTCCTGTGCAGCAGGCTTGCCTGTGTTCGGCATGACCTTCACCCTCTGCGTCTGCTGCATTCTGGCCAACCTCCTCCAAATCTTAGCGGGCTTTAGTTTTAATAAGAGGCTGGGAAACTGGCTGAAGAGACTCAACCAGCCCTTGGCTGTGGTGGCAATCCTCTCTGGGGTCCAGGTGGCCTTGTGTGCAGTTTGGCTCATCTGTCGCCCACCTTTCCCATTTTCGCAACCCATCAACAAAGAGATAATTCTGGGTTGCAATAAAAACTCCCGTGTGTTTTTCATTGCCATGTTAGGCTATATTGCTCTGTTGGCATTGACCTGTTTTTTGTTTGCATTCAAAGGAAAGCGGTTGCCAGATCTGTATAAAAATGCCAGCTTCGTTACCATCAGCATGCTGCTTTTTCTGGTGGTGTGGCTCATCTTCATTCCCATCTACATCAGCAACAAGGCTGAGAAATACACGCGGGCTTTAGAGGCTGCTGCCATTCTGGTTTCCAGCTACAGCATCCTCTGCTGTCACCTAGCCCCAAAGTGTTACATCATGGTGTTCAGGAAAGAGATAAATGATGAAAACGCCATCACCAATTATATCAAGAAGCATTTTGAACAGAAAGGGATGACGGTGGCTAAAACATAGACGGAGTTCACCCACAGAAATGAGGATTTAAACTGAGCGCACTGGAATCCTTCCCCGCCCCCCCCCTTTTCTCCACAATTGTACTTGGCCAATTACCCCGCTCTTCCGAGCCATCCCAGTCACTGCTCGACCCCCTCCGCCAATCCGGGGAGGGCTGCAGACTAGCACATGCCTCCTCCGATACCTCACCTGACAGTGAGGATTTTCAGCTGGGGGACGTAGCGCGTGGGAGGATCACGCTATTTCCGCCAGTTCCCCCGACCGACCGACCAGAGGAGGCGCTAGTGCAGTGACCAGGACACATACCCACATCCGGCTTCCCACCTGCAGACACAGCCAGCTGTGTCTATAGGGACGCCCGACCAAGCCGGAGGTAACACGGGGATTCAAACCAGCAATCCCCGTGTTGGTAGGCCACGGAGTAGACTGCCATGCCACCAAGACGCCCAACACACTGGAATCTTAATACAATTCTCCAGTATAAATGCTTTTGTGAACTTACAATGTCGCATGTGTGTGATGTATCACGTTCTGTATTACGCAGTGTTCGGCTTTGTTGCATGAGGTTCTCAAACTTGTTCTCCAATGTTGTTTCAATACCTTTCTGCATCTGCTACTGCCGCTACTTTTGTGCCAGCATTGCTACCAGTAATTTCTTAATAAAAATGGTGTAGAAATAACATCTCTGTATTCCTTATGCAGCTTAGTTACAATGTTACCTCAGAACCTGCAGATAGTCAGCAGAAGGAAAGCGGATTCGGGCCGTAGAGGAGCATGTCGGTGGGGAAGCTTTGTTGCGGCATTGGGACCCAGTCATTGTTTTCCAGGTCCCAAGTCAAGGCCCAGGTCCAAAACTTTGAGATTCAAATGCGTTCTTCATCAGATTTAACGCCATTTCAACATTTTAACAACAGAGTAATGATTAATATGATAAATTTACACAAATCATGAATGCTTTTTAAAATGTGTGTTTATCACAGATTAATTGAAAGTGGATCTGTTATCATGGACGTGAAGAGTTGATTGGCTGCACTCTTTTTAAAAGCGTTTCATCTTTGGGCTTGGAGACGGTATCAAGTCTTTCAAGTCAAAAGGCTCAAGTCCACATCAAGTCACAAGCCGTTGGTGTTGAGTTGCGTCTTTCAGTTTTGTCAAGTCACGTCTAAAAGTCATCCAATTTGTGACTTGAGTCTGACTCCAGTCCAAGTCACGTGACTCATGTCCACACCTCTGCCGTGTTCCCTATTTGTTAGCATGTATCGTCAGTGAACTGGTTAGCTTAGCTCAGTTTAGTTTTAACTCAGTTTTATGTATGTTCACATATTTTTTCTTGTCCTTTTTTGTTCCTTCAACTTCAACTTCAACAAAATCACGAGCTCCCAAGCACTGCCTTATTTTGCAGGCAGAGATATAGAAATTTATACCATGGTCACTTTGGTGGTCAAAGTGGTTAAAAAGATGATTAAAAGATGGGAAGTGATTTACAGGCATTTAAAAACGCACAAAAAAAATCAGGCCCTTATCTGACCTCGCCTTTCCACCCGTGATATAAATCTATTTCAAGTCACAAACTGTCTGTTGCAAACAGCAACCCAGCTTCAGAAAGTAAAAGTCCTGCCACGTATTTGTTCCACCCATGCACTACACCAGCTGAATTTAAATAGCACAACTCGTCAGCCAGGTAAATTGTTTAGTAAATGGCTAGAACAAACACATGGTAGGTCTTTTACTTTCCGAAGCCAGGGTGTCCACCTCTGATTTTTGTACATTTGGATAGTCACCATTTGTATTTTGTTGACAAAGGACTGATCATAATCTGTTCTGTGTATGTGCGTGACAGAACTCGGGGGAAATATGAACTGACTCACAACTTCCCTCTTTCATGGCAATTATCTATAATAATTGTTCTACCTACTTTTCCAGGAAGATAACGCATAATAATTTGTAATGACTACTTGTGGCGGCTGCTAAGATTTCAGTGCATGGCTGGAGACGCCCTCATTTTCAACCGGGTGGCCGGACGAACCCTTAGAAGTTGGCCACCAGCGTGGGAATGATGTTCACGTTTAATGAATCTTCACAGAAAGTTGAATCAATTCATCTGGACACATATTGAGAAAGAACCGTTATAACTCATCTAAGTGACCTCTTCAGTCTCAGCTGGCCAAGAGGATGGCACAACACAGGAGAGCTAACACGTCAGGCCAGGACTCCACAGTCTACACCCATCTACAGGGCAGTGGCCACTCTTTCAGGATGACGATGTGCACATCCTTGATAGGGAGGAAAGCTGGTTTGAACGGGGAGTCAAAGAGGCCATCTATTTGAAGAGGGAACGACCACCCCTGAACCGAAGTGGGGGGCCTAAGCATACATCTGTCACCATCTTACAATGCTATGATTGCTACTATTCCCCAACCCTCTGTGAATAGTACACATGGCCATTGTAACTCTAGTTAATGGTCACGCCTATGTGCATATGACACCGGTTGTTGGTTTTGGGCGTTAAGCCATTGTATTGTTCATAGGGGTGGGGATACCTGCAGTCAGCTGAGACTGAAGAGGTCACTCAGATGAGTGATGAAACGTTTCTCTCAGTAAACGTTGTGTCCAGATGAACTGATTCAACTTCCTGTGGTGTCCTGAACTGGATTATTGAGAATGCGTGACGATGTCAGTAGAGGACATTGTTCTGCTTCTCGGAAACCGGCACAGGTTAATGTCTGGCTCCAATGACTTGTGACTAGTGTAAACCAACTCTTTCATATCATCGTAGATTTGCCATGTTTCCTTTAAGCTATGTTCAATTCTTTTTTTCTTTAACTAAATATCAGTTGGGGACCGTGCATTTCAGATCTAGGCCTTCGGTGAGACGTCACCTCCTCATAATTACCCAAAGACAGCCGTCATATCGCCATGCTACAATGTATTAGTCGCAAACGTGTTTATCATCACAATCATCACCATCGTCGTCATTTGACACGTTTCACTTTCACAACAGCGATCTCGTGTGGCGACATGGTGTAACGCACAGCTTTGCTGGAAGTAATCCCACTGGGCATATACATATTGTAACGTGCATGGATAAGTGGACACGCTGGCCGCTGGCTCGCGGGTCTGAGCCTTTAGTCGAGCGGTCAGCGATGTCTCCTGCGGTGCGGGCGATACGGGTTCGCTTCCCGGCCGCGGCAGTTCCTGTGGTTGCGTTGTCCCCCCAATTCGCTACAATATGCTATTAAGAAACTCACCAAACACATCCCCAGCCGGGCCGTTGGGCATAAAAACAATCAAACATTAAGCAAAACGAATAGCTGTACAAAAAGTACATTTGACTCACCAGTGTTGTCTATTTGAAGAGAAAACCCATTCTCCTTTCTTTCTGGATGAAACGCTCGATCAGACGGCCATAGAGCACTCCTTTGGCTTTTAAATAAGACGAGCCAGGTTTTGGAAGCCTGTGTGGCTCCATGACCCCTTCTGTGAGGAGAAAAGCAAGCCCGCCCAGCAGTCAAGTTTCCCGCTTTGCCCGGATCCACTGAGCCGCGGGTACCTTTCCTAGGTGCTTGCCTGGAAATGCCGCCGATACGCCTTCCCCGGTTGGGTCAGAGCCGCTAACTGTGGGGCTGGTCTGCCCATCTCCGCAATCCTTTGCTTTCCCCCAAACGATCGTCTTGAAAATGGTGTGACTAATAAATCTGCCACCGCGTCATTCACGAGTTCTCCTTGAGACATTATGCTAGTTTAGCTAACTAGGTCAAAAACACAAATGCTAGCTAACATTAGCCACCAACTACCGCGACCTAGGCGCTGCTGCTGATAGGCTGAACAATCGGTAATGTGGCTGTATACAGCGAAGGTCCTATGACGCTGTGCAAGTATAAAAGAACACGCCCACCCGCTACACATCCAGATCTGATTGGTTGAGTAATCTATCACTCCGGTATTAACGCCTA
This sequence comes from Lampris incognitus, assembly GCF_029633865.1. Classification (NCBI taxonomy): domain Eukaryota; kingdom Metazoa; phylum Chordata; class Actinopteri; order Lampriformes; family Lampridae; genus Lampris; species Lampris incognitus. Next base: position 13,545,705 of record NC_079226.1, read on the forward strand.
TCTTATTTAGATAGCGGAGACCCTCACTCGAGATGCCGAAGGCGCTGGCAGGAGGAGTCTTCTCACACGGTTACAACAGAGGGGAAAAGCTGATTGGATGATTTTTTAAAAAACATTTTTGGCCGAGAGACTGCAAGCAGAGCCTCCCGGATTCGCATGTGTAGTCGAAATCGAAATGTGATGCGATATTAACAGATTGATTAGAAGATTGTATTGTAACGTGCATGGATAAGTAGACACGCTGGCCACTGGCTTGCGGATCTGACCCTTTAGTCGAGCGGTTAGCGATGTCTCCTGCGGTGCGGGCGATACGGGTTCGATTCGGCCGCGGCAGTTCCTGTGGTTGCGTTGTCCCCCCAATTCGCTATAGTATTATATTTATGGAAGTGTTTTCCCTTTTCTGTGGAGTCTTGGGCCCTGACGATTCGCCGCAGACTAAATTTATTTCAGATTTTTCTCCCAATTTAGTTGCCAATCGATCCCTATTTTAGTTCAAACAACCACCCTCGTACTGCATATGCGTTCGCCAACCGCATCTCTCCGGGCTGCAGTCCCGAAGGAGTCGCCGCGCCACCTTCGCGACAAGGCGACTCCAGGCCGAATCACTGCTTTACCCGACACACACAGAGACAGCGCGGCGGATGCTTCATCGAGTCCGGCCATAGTCGGCCCTGACGAGACCGGGGCGCGAACCCCGGTCCTCAGTGGGCAACTGCATCGACACAAAGCCGATGCTTAGACCGCTACACCACCGCGGATCCGGAGCTATGTTCAATTTTGAAGCTAACACCTCTTTAAACTGTGGTGAGTGGTGAATACTGAGTAATACATGAGTAAAATAGACCCCCCCCCCATATTTCTAGTCTGCTTCCAAATTAGTAATGTGCTCTTTAACATAATTTACATCAAACATTGTATGGGAGGAATTCACAAATTAGTTACATTCATATTACTTGTGTGAACTAATAATAAGACACGTTAGCCCCTAGCCAATTGATCCGACCCTTTAGCCGAGCGGTTAGCGATATCGCCTTGTGGCGCAGTACACCTCGTATCGAATCCCGCACCGGGCAAAAAAAATAACCGGTTAGACTTGTAAGTTAGTCAGTTATGTCTGTATAATGAATGGTCTGTAATTTGAATGGCTACCATCATGTTTGTTTCGTTTTCTGTTTTCCCCATTACAGGTTTGTATTTGGTAGTTGTTCTTATTAAACACAGAGGTTAGGTTTGATCATACAAGTAGCATGGAGGGGAGCAGGTAGTCAGTCATAAGTGCGTGAATACTTTTATTTTGTCTCTATAAACTTGAGAGAGGAACAGACAGCAGCAACAAACTTCCAAGATCCGGGCACCTGGAAATCAAAGACTCCAAAGAAAATGTTAACAGTTCATTTTTATAAAATACGGAAGTTGCCAATGATTCAGTGTTACTGGCGGGGAGTTTGATAACTAAATAAAGTTACAACACCAATGACACTGCTTGTATTACCTACCTCTGTCTGCCGTGGACCCGTCTGTCCAGCAAAATAATCATATTTTGGACCTAATCTGACCCCTTCTCCTTTCTAACATCTTTTGACATTTGTATTGATCTTTGTATTTAACCCGTTCACTAAATAATTGATAGTCATGTCTCACTTTGGGGTACATACACTAAGTGACCGAAAGGGGGCGCCAAATCTCCTGTTTTGTCATCGTTGTGTCGTAGCCATTTACGCCCCAGTTAGTTTGTTTTTATGTAAACAAGCAATAACATACACGGTGAAACACATGCAGCAGGAGTTCCACTGTCTACAGGATACAAAGTATAGTCATACAATCAAAAGGCAGATTCTACACATTGCCCTCGTCTCAACGGCTTTAAAGTTCTTGCAGTGTTTGATGGGTATCTCTGTTAGACCTAAAATGACACCAAGGCTGTCTTTCTGTTTTGCACATTTGCTGGCATGTAAATTTTGTTTCTGCCTATCTTATCACTGTTGGGCATACTGAATGAAATTCAGTTTTCAGCTTGTCACGAGGCTATTCATATCACCACACAATATGCACATTGCCAAAACAGAGCGAGTTATACTTGCCTCAGTTATCAGAAAATGAGCAAAGAAGACTGGTATTTAATATAAACCTCGCTACTTTGGACTTGACTGAATTATATGTATATATTGCAGGTGGCTCTAACATTTTTTATATCCAAAAAAAATCCTCTTACAAGCGCCACTTGCTGACTTGTGGTTCCCAGGTAGAAACCAAAAGTCACTCGCCCACTGGCATCACTAAGCTTTTCTCCCACAATCAAGTATTGGTTGAAACACTGAGTAACCTGCCGCCATTTCTGTTGCTGAGCTTTCGGTTTCATACACAAATTACAGATATGTTCCCTTCAACAGATTTAAAAGGATCACAAGCAGACTCGCACCTAATTTTTTTTATTAAAAAAAGAATACAAAATTAAAAAAAGAAAGTTTCCATAGGAAAGCAATACAAATGTGCAATCCCCTCTCTTTCAAATCCATTTTGAAATGTATTGTTAATCATTTAAGTCACAAATAGGCTTACTGCTTAGGATAACAGTTAAATATATATATATATAAAAACAGAAAAGGAGAAGAGGAGAGGGACAGTTTGCTTTTTGAGTCCCTGTATTTCATCTTAAGGGGTTCTGTACAGAAGTGGAGACCACAGGGGGAAAGATATATATATACATGTAGCAGCCATTCCTGAGGAAATAAATCACCCCTCTAAACGCCTTTGTGAATTATAAATTATGGATGTGGCTTCAGCTATAACAGGGCTTCATAAAAATGCAGGTATATATTACACAGAATCCCACTTACGGACTTTTAGAAGCAAATTTGGATTAGTTACAGCCCATTCTTAAGGGAGACTTCTGGCTAAAACATTTATTACTTTGCTGCAAGTTAAGATCAATTAGTAGTACTTAAATAACTTAATTTGTGGAAATTGAAAGAAAATTTACATATGTTCTAGTTCCATGGTTGAAGAGAAAACTAAATGATGGTGAACTCATTTATGGTACAGAACAAGGCGGCGAGTTGTTCATTCCCTGCACTGCTCCAGCTCAGCTTGAGATTCTTCATACACTAATGTTCCAGTTGTCCAAAGAGAGAAAACTATGAAGAGTTTTGAGAACAGAAAAAAAAGAAAATGTTGCCCTGTGACAGTCTGCCATGAACCCACATTGACAGAGTATTTCAGCCTCATTTCAGTGAGGGGAGGGTTTACCCCCAGCTTCCATACAGAACAGAATTTTGTGCACTAACATGTCCATCTCGTTCTCCTGTCAAGTAACTGGCCTTTCGCGTGTATACATTTGAGAAAAAAACAAAAACAAAACTAGACTATATAGTGACACAGGATGCTAGATCTGGAGAATGGTGCTGTGTTGATGTCCTTAAACCACACGGGTCTGGCAAGGCTTAGCAGGGATCTCCAAGCCACTTTCTCGGCCACAGCAAGCTGGGATACCAGCCGGGCAAGACTCCTCCACATGGACAGGCATGCCCTGTGCACAGATTTGCTGGACGTGTTGCCTGGAGAGGAGTAACATAAAAGGATTTAGAGCTTGGAACACAAGACGTCTTATTTTACAAGTGTCCCCCATAATCAGACATGTTCTATGGAACTCCTTTGTTCAGTGCACCATGGAATACATATGGCAAATAAAAACCAAAACCTTAGAATTTCAGCAAAAAACTACACACTTTATGATTCAAATGAATGGTCCTCTGTGTGCTATACTCACCAGGCAGGGCGGGACATGACATAGTAAATATCTGGCCTTTGGAAGCCATTGAAGGTAGAGGAAGCAGCCACAGTGTAAGCACCCATATTCTCAAACACCAACCAGTCTCCCACCTGCAGATCAGGCAAGCTACACTGCTCAGCAATGCGGTCGAGGCCGTCACATGTTGGGCCCCAGATACTGCAGTGGTACATTACTTCATCTGGCTTTGGCTTCTGTAGAGAGAAATTCAACGATTGTCTTCATCATGCCATGCAACTTTGTGTGAAAATAGTAAAATGGAAAAAAAAAACAAGAATATATGGCGCTGCAATTAACCTCACCTTGTGTAAAGTTGGAAGACAGTGAGCGTGGTCATAGAGAATACAGTTGAAGGAACCGTAAACTCCATCGTTGACATAGTACATCAGGGTCCTGTCATTGGTCCCATCGTCTTCCTCTGTAGCAGAGACATTGACAATTCATTAAACTGACAACAAATGTTACCACTGATTATATAATTTGAAAAATTAATTAAATGATCCCTGCCCCATCAACAACAACAGCTGTTACCATCAGGTGCCGACTGCTCATTCAGGATGACCTTCTTGGCAATGATGTTGACCACCAGTGTGTAAGCAGAGGCCACATAGTAGCGACCTGGCTCAGCAATGATCCTCACACCGCAGTCAGCCGAAAAGTACTTGTCCAGTGCCAGGTTGATTACTACTGCAATCTGGGATTAAAAAAAAAAAAAACCCAGCCAGGGTCAAGTGCCATCCTTCAAATTTTAATAGTCCACCAGCTTTTTAAGTCATCAATCCCTATTCCACACGTGCCACTAGTATTAGCTGTGCAATTCTTAAAAATGCTTTGCTATATTAAAACAAGAGTGGAAAAAACAAAAATGAATACCTCCTCAAATTTAAGTTTGACATCATCTGAACCAGGGTATCCACCGCCAATGTCCAACAAGTTCATGTTAAAGCCCAGTTCATCCTAGAAACAAAAAGATTTTCATGACACAACTTAAAGCTGAGGGAGCATTTTCTTCAGAAATATACATTCAAATCAATAATCACAATCTGTTTGAGATAAGACTTTTATTTATTCAATGCATCATACTCAGTTAAATGGGTGTTACTAACCCCCATATCAAAGACACAGCGGGCATCAGAGATGGCTTGCGTGAAGGTTTCAGGGTCAGTGCAGCCACTGCCTACATGGAAACTGACTCCAATCACATCTAGCCCCAGTTCCTTGGCTCGCTCGAGCAGACCCCGGCACGCCTTGAGGGGGGCCCCAAACTTCACACTCAGACGGCATATCGCCTTTGAATCATCTGTGGCAATTCGGAGCACCAACCTGGACGTAAAGGGGAAAAAAGACAAAAAAACAAACCAAATAAGATGTATGCACCTTCAGCAGAAATAGGAAATGAGATTTATTGTTTGGATAGGGTCCTGTAAACTCAAACACAGCTTAAAATTCTGCTGATGAGATGAAAAAGTGAATAATAACACCACACACGGGGTGGTAACAACTGAACCACTGTGTCACTGATTCCCTTACTTGGCATTGTCATGACAGCGGGCAACTTTCATGAGTTCCACTTCGCTATCAAAGGTCATCATTCGGACACCGTGGGTAGAAGCATATTTGATCTGAGAAACTTGCTTGCAAGGATTTGCATATATGATTCTGCTTGGATCCACTCCTAGAGATTGAACCAGCTGGATCTCCATCTAATAAGGAGACATTTAATTAAAAAGGAAATTTTGATCAGTTCACAAAAATATATGATATATCGCTTATTACTTTTTTTACAACTCAGGAAATGTGATGATGCAAAATTTTAATCTTCAATGAATTTGTACACAACACTATATCTTAAAAAAAGAAAAAAAAACCCCACACATACCTTGCTTGCACAGTCAAAGCCAGCCCCTAGGGAAGCCAAGGTCATAACCACAGCCCGGCTGTCATTGCATTTGACGGCATAGAAGGGAGTGACACGAGGCATGGTCCTCATCCATCGCAAATGCTTCTTTAGCACATCCCCCAAGTCACATACATAGAAGGCATCCCTGTCATCCTGCAGTGTGGGTTTGGAGGGAAATATGGGCTTAGCACAAAATGGGGCCCCTTAACTAAAACATCTCATTACACCAAATTAAACACTATAGCCTACATAAACAACTGACATTGTTTTTAACACGAATAACCAAAGTTATAAAAAGGCAATAACCTGATGGATTACGAAACTCAGTGGAATTTATGGGTCCAACACAGCAGAAGGTTATGCAGCCAATATAATACTTCGAGTCAACCTTACTGTGTACTTTGGTGCATTTATATTTTCTCCCAAACAAACCTGCACAGGAAACTTACCGTCATGGATGACTCATTGATCTTCTGCTCAACTATGTCCCGGGCAGAGAAGCCCTCCTCCAGGAAAGAGAATTCAAACTCAGCAGAGGTGAGAGTGTTCATGGTCACAGGAAAACCTTTAGATAGGCCACAAAGAACTGGAAAGGGGATGGGCACAATGAGAGAACATTAAGTGGTAAGCTCACAGTCTCTTGTGATCTTGATTACCAGTATTACTGAGTGACTAACAAGTCATGAGATTATAGTCAGTGTTATCAATTTTCAAAAGAATTCTACATATTAACCGTGTTACAATACTGTGACACCACTTACTTGGATATGAAAGTGATGAAATGCTGTGTAGCTTTTATCACGTGCAGAGCAGCCAAGGGGGCTCACCAGTAAAGTTAAACCCTTTCAAATAAGACTCAAGGCCAGGGCCTGCTGAGTAGCCAGTGTGTGCTTTCCTAATGTGATTATTCTGTAAACAAGAGCAGAGGTTGCCGGGAATAAGACCTACAAACAGGGTCAACATAGTTACAACTAGAGAATACGCTGGTCGGGATAGAGCTGTTCACAAATGAATATCATTCATGTCATCTTTGCCATCTTTCACTACGGGCCTTGGCAAACAATTTTCAAAATGTATTTGAAGTTAAAATGATCAATTCAAATTGTTGAATGGACCGGGTTCAATGCAGAAACACCGGGTATGCCTCCATAGACACCGAATCATTGCGACGACGACGGTGCAACTAAGTTAGATCCATTTAAAAAAAAAATTGTGTCTGTAAAAAAAGGCCACATTAATCTCGGCGATAGGCCCAACATACCTGTGCTCAACATCACCCACGAAAACCTTTTTTTACGTTTTTACTTTAATGCAAGCGTCATTTTCACTCTTTTTTTTTTTTTAAATCCACACTATGAATGAGACCTTATGGAAAAACGCAGGCGCGCAAGCACCGCCCATTGTAAGACTTGGTCCAATTAAAAGAGAGCTCACTTCGCAGCTTCAAGATGACACGAGAATCAGCCAACCAGTGACAAAAGACGACTGACGTAAAGACGTCGGTTTGCCGGTTCCGGCTCTTGCGACGTATTCACGCCATGCGGTACTTGAGGCTCGAGAAATAATGGTTTTCATCTTGGCTACATAAGTTCCCCCCCAAAGACCGTTTAACATTCACGGAGGTACCGGTGAAAACACGCTGCTGACCTCATTAACGTCTAACGTGATAGGAAAAACGGTTAGCAACGGCAACTTCTGTTCATTTGAAGCCGGACACGTCGCACGGCTTGCCGTTACTTAACGACTTGGCGTCGCAGCTTGACAAGTTGGTTAAGAGTCGACGCCTGCCTGCCAGATATCATCAGCCAGTATCGCTATTTTACGCCCAAGTAAAAGGAAAAGAAGAAGAAAAAAAGAGTCGGTTAACGTTCACTTGTAAGAGAAAACTGCTGGCCAGTTTTGACGCGAACGTACGGTACCGACGCACACTCGAGACAAAATAAAAAGGTGACGGGAGACCTACCTTAAAAAGCATTTACAAAGAGTTTGTCCATTAGACCAAATAAAAAAAAAATTCTGGGATAAAAAGAAATACGGGTCCCCTTCTCGCCGTCGAGTCCCGCTGAGGTTCGTTCACCCGGAGCCGTGCGGAAACTAGAGGAGACGGATAAAGGATACCGATAGTATTTATAGAGGTCTCGTTTCCCCGGCAACGCAGCCAGCTGAAACCGGCCGCCCATCGACGTAGGAACCGGTTTAGTCTTGTCACCGAATCCACGTGGTCGTTATCAGAGGCGTTGTTAGTATCTTGAAGCATTTTTTGGGGGCTGAAGCCCAGCCCAGAAGTCTTTAGGGTTTCGCCCGGCAACTGCACCGTTTTCCAAGTTATTTAAGAGCGAACTGAATAGATAGATGTGGGCCACTGGGCTCTGCAAAAAGGTCCCGCTCAGGTGCGCAGGCAGGCTTTCAAAACACCGACTCAAACCCAACAAAGTGAGTGCAGTCTGAGTTCTCATTCATCTCCATTTCGGTCTTTATTTTCAGCAGCAAAAGTAAAACCCCCAAGAAGAAAATAAGAGCCTTGACGATGAAGTAGTAGCTGCCATATGCTAGATTGTATGTTGTTGCCAGTGTAGTAGTAGACCAACCCTAGTCTCATAGGTTCTTCTTGTACTGGGGTGACAAAGGCTCCTTTTGAACTGTGACAACATTGGGCTGCGACAAACTGCGTTAACTCTTTTCATCCGTCTATCCGATACTCGCCTCTCTGGTAGCTCTTTGGGTGTCTTATCTGTCGCCTCCTCTGCTCTTCGCCCCGCTCTCCTTGTCATAAAACGGAACACATGTGGCACTCTCACGTCATCTGCTGCTACAGCAACAGGGGATAACTCTTCCACCACTTCCTCTCGCCTCGCCTGCGCCTCGTTGTCTTTATCCTTTTTCTATTAAAAAAAAAAACTTGTTATATCCATAGATTCTTATATCCTTAGTGAATTAGCTAGCTAGCTACCACCAGATGGCAACAATGGCAAGCCCGGTGCGGCTCTTGCTCTCGCTCAACGAAAATGCGCACGTACCAAGTAGTGTGACGTAGATCTGCTTGCATACTTCCGTTTTTGATAAACGATATATTATTTCGAGGGCTTTAATGCATGATCTGAATGGCAGATGAATAGATCTGGGGCTTAAAAAAAACACTGGCGCACTGCACGGTGGCGCAGCGGTTAGCGAGGTCGCCTCACAGCAAGGAGATCCTGGGTTCGGGCCCCGGGGCAGTTAGTCCAACCTTGGGGGTCGTCCTCTGTGGAGTTTGCATGTTCTCCCCGTGTCTGCGTGGGTTTCCTCCCACAGTCCAAAGACATGTAGGTCAGGCGAATCGGCATTACTAAATTGTCCCTAGATATATATGTGTGTGTGTGTGTGTGTGTGTGTGTGTGTGTGTGTGTGTGTGTGTGTGTGTGTGTGTGTGTGTGTGTGTGTGTGTGTGTGTGTGTGCGTGTGTGGGCCCTGTGTGATGGCCTGGCGGCTTGTCCAGGGTGTTTCCCCGCCTGCCGCCCAATGACTGCTGGGATAGTCTCCAGCATTCCCGTGACCCTGTGAGCAGGATAAGCGGTTCGGATAATGGATGGATGGAAAAAGAAAAAAATCAGAATATCCGAGCTATTTTTAAAATAGTAACCTCAGACACCCAAGCCCAACGACGCCACTCGTTATCAAAAGAGAAGTCAGACGCCAACAGAGGACTGCACAAACTCTTAGATTTCCCACCCCTAAAAACATGCAAATCTACTGCGTAACGAATCAACCAGCCATCAGGTCTGTGAATGTTCTCATTCATCCAGGTCATAGTTATCCAAAGGAATTGAATCAAGCGCAACTGGAAAGTCAGGTTGCACTTGTGTTACTTTTCCTGTCTCCCGTCTTCTGACCACCTTCCCCGGAAGTTACAGGGGACCCGAATTTATTTCGGATCCAGGGCCGAAGCTCACTGGCGCTGTCCGTCACTGCCTGGTGCTAGCTAGCTAGCTAGCTAAACTCCGGAGTACAACCCAACACGGTTCAATAGTTCACTCCGTCTGAAAATGGCGAGGACACCGTCTTCTCTCTTTGGAAACACATTTAATCCTTCTTCACAGCTGCACAAAAACGTTGACATAGGTCCAATATTTCACAGTTCTTAGTCATAATATTTCCTTTCACTTGCGCAGAGCTCCCACTACCGTTCGCGCCACACAACAACAACTTCCTCATTCGCCCCTCCCTACCAACCAATCAGAGTCCGACCCTAGATCTTGCTCTTAAAGCGGTAAACCCTTATTTACCAACACTTGATTCAATTCCTTTGGACAACCAACCATCAACAAATCAATCAATCAATCAATCAAATGGAAATTAATTTGTTTGTGTATCAACCTTTGCACTGTCTTTGTTGTAAAATTGTAGTTTGTTTGACTAAGGCTTTGTTAGGACTGCAGTCAAATCGGATTCATTTCTCAAATTTGCACCGTCATTTGCAAGCGACCAGATCAGATGTGCGTGTCCAGACATTGCTTGGTTTAATCTGTTTAATCTGCATCAGATCCAGTAATGGTTTAGCCCATGCAGTGAACTCTGGGGGGAGCTTGAGGCTCGCTCTCTTCGATCACTTACCTCCGTGGAGTGAGTTACTGTTGGGGCCTAGGCGAACGCGCGGACCCAAGGAGGCAGGAGGCGGTGCAGTGGTGCTGAAACGGGTTTATTCGTCTTAGCCAAAAAGGTGGGCAACAGAAAAAGGGCAGGAGGCGGTGACTGAAGGCCGGCTGGCGCCTTCCCGGGATCTGGGCTGAAGCAACGAGGTCCTGGATCTGGAAATGGCAAGGGGGAGAGTTTGGTCAAGGAATAAACAAACCAACGGCGAGAACGCTTTCTCGGGGAACCTCTTCTGGGTAGGGTGCGCAGGCACTACCGATGAGACGCAAATTATCTGGCGAAGCGGTGACGGCTGAACCAGGCGTTCATGGAGGAGAGGTGGGTGATTGCACGTGGGGATCAAGTGTGCCTTGCTGCACTCAGCCCGAAGTAGGTCAGCCCCGCCTCCATGTCGCAGCCCATCCTGCAGATACTCGGGAGAGAGGAGGGGGAAACACTCAGACCGTAACAGTTACGTTCATATGCAGTCATTAATAAAGAATACTTACCTTTTGAAACTATAAAGTTGTCTAGCAGTTACATTACCCACGCACACGTAATTAATCAGATAACACGACATGGTGTTAGAATAGAATCGGAAGCAGTTTTTTTTTATTTGCAATTTCATTTAGCAGACGCTTTTATCCAAAGCGACGTACACCTGCGTTAATACAACACAAGAAAGGATCTAGTCAGGGGGCGACTGTAATGTCCATGCTTTGTAACATGTTTTAGTAATGTTTCTGGCGTCAGTTTTTATGTTTATTCTGGTCATAAGGGGGCGCTCTAGGCTAACGTGTCGTATATGTGAGACGTTCTTTGGTTCACGTTGAGCCCGGAAGTAGCGGAGTGAGAGAGGCGTGTTAGCGTTATTATGGATCCCCCTGCTTTTCTGGGCAAGACTAGGAAGACCCGCCCCTACTCTATCCATGATTGGCTAACCCCACCCTAACCTTAGCCAACCTAACCAACGGAGGCGACGAGTACTAGCCAATCAGAGGCAGAGTTCGCGGAAAACGGGTACGAGTACTGGCCAATCAGAGACAGAGTGCCCATAAAAGCAGTGGGTTTCATAATAACGCGGCGTGTTCGTATGCCATGGCTAGCAGATACGCTAGCAGATGTAGCGTTGTCGTTATGCAATTATTTCAAAGATTCCAAAACGCAGCTTCATGGTATTTGAGTTATTATTTCAAAACGTTACAGCGACAACGCAAGCAAGTGTCAGAAAAACTAGGTTCAAGTCCGATAGGACATAGGTGTTGTAGTATTTGCCCTGTGGCACAATTCTAAACTTAACAAAATAATAAGTGCATATGCCGGCTCAGCACTGCGTGTTTATTCAGTCCACCATCTTGGATCACATACGTGACTATTCCAATCTCGCGGGACTTGCCAATGGCACTATTCTACGGCAAGCTGTAAGGTACAAAGGTTACGCTGAATAGCATATCAAGACTGTTACATCTACCTTATCCCGAAAAGTGTGCCTTACAGGCTACCAGATCAATCCTATTGGTGTAACGTTTTTGAAATACAGAACAATGCCTTTGTCACCACAACATGTAGAACATTAAGCTGGGACAACATAAATTCCACATCACACATATTCTTTGGTCGATGCAATGCTGGTAGCTTGAACCTGCGCAACAAATGGAAAATGTCTCTGTTATAACTTCAACAGAGGAATGATGTGCCCTGTATGAACATTCAGTAGGCGGGAGGTACTGGATCTCATCAAGACATCAAGGTGCAATAACTGTGATGACAGATAAGGAAGACAAAGTGAACAGGTAGGACCACTACAGGTTAGTGCATTCACAGGAATATGAACAGGTTAAGTACAACACATTACAGGTAAGTGCATTCACATGATTTTTTCCCCCCATAGGGCAGCGATCCGCCTACGCCCTTTACAAATGCTCACAAATCAAGAACTTGCTTTGGTTTGATAGTGCAACCTGATCGTGTGGTACAGCCAAGCTGCTGTCCGTTTGGCGAACTGTCCAGGTCTGGGGGTTCAGCAGGTTCCTGCTGATGAACCTGTGTGTTGCTGGTGCTGGGCTCCGTCTGCTGGTGTCTGTTGCACTTGCATCTTCTTTGTTTTCGCGGAGGTGTCGGCAGTTGCGTCGATAGGTCTGTCCTTCTCTGGTTTTGATGTGGTAACTTCTGTGTCTGCAGGTTGCGGGTTTCCAGGATCCATCTTCTTGCCGGAAACGAATTGGTGTACCTACGGGCAGGTGGGGCAGAGGTCTGGCAGATCTGTTATAATATGCCTGTTGGCGGTGTTGGCATACCTCTCTCCACTCGCGTACAGTCTGCTGACGTGTGACCTGTGGCTGCAGTTGTTTTGCCGTTGCTGGCAGGATCGAACGCAGCCTCCGACTCATTAGAAACTGTGCTGTTGACTTCAGGATCTCTACAGATGTGTTGCGATACTCCAGTAGACTCAGGTAGGGGTCTTTGTTCTCGGCTCTGGCTTTGTCCAGTATGCATTTGGCTGTCTGGACAGTCTTTTCTGCGAGGCCGTTGCTCTGTGGGTAATGGGGGCTTGTGGTGGTGTGGGTGAAACCCCATGTCTCGGCGAAGTGCCGAAGCTCACCTGAACTGTAGCACGGTCCATTGTCACTGATGACAGACTCAGCGATGCCATGTCGAACCAATGCTGCCTTGAGTTTGGTGATGACAGCTGATGACGTACCGCTGTATAGTCTCTCTAACTCAAAAAACTGCTATAATAGTCCACTATAACAACGTAGTCCTGTGAGTTCCATGTGAATAAGTCTGTGCCTATCACTTGCCATGGTCTCAGGTATGGCATGTGATAGCATGGGCTCTTTTGGGTTTGCGCTGCATTGCTCCTGGCATATGCTGCAGGCTTCCACTGCCGCCTCAATCTGTTTTCCCATGCCAGGCCAAAACAAGAGATCCCTCGCTCGGTTTTTGCTTTTTTCCACACCCATGTGACCGGCGTGTATGCGCTCTATCATGTTCGCCCTGAGCTTACAGGGAACAATGATTTTCTCACCCTTAAACAAAATGCCATCCATTTCAGAAAGTTTGTCTCTGTGATTCCAGTATTCCTGGATGCTGGGTGGGCATCTTTTCTTTGTGTCAGGCCAGCCGGTCAGTGTGGCTTTTATCAGTGCGGCAAGCTGTGGATCTTGTGTTGTTGCCTCTTTGATTTCTGTCAGTCTCTTGTCACTCACAGAGACGCTGCTGCGGACTGTGTACACCCGGGCCTCCATATCTTTGTGCAGGGCATTAACGTGGTACTCGAGCGACTTTCGTGATAGTGTGTCAGCCACCGGTATCTCTTTCCCGGGGTGGTGGAGGATGTGAATGTCGTATTTTTGTAGTTGGAAGATCATCCTCTGCAGCCGTGGTGGCGCTGCTGCCAGTGGTTTTTTTAAGTATCACTTCCAATGGTTTGTGGTCTGATTCCACAATCACTCTCCGGCCATATATATACTCATGGAACCATTTACAACCAAAGAGGCCTGCATAGAGCGCCTTCTCTATTTGTGCATAATTCTCTTCTGTGCTGTTAAGTGATTTGGACGCATAGGCAATTGGCTTGCCATCTTGGAGCATGACAGCACCAAGGCCACTTTTGGAAGCGTCTACTTGGAGCCGTAGCTCTTTTTGGGAGTCAGAGTACTGGGCCTGGGTGTTGTGTTATCAGATCTTTCATCTATTGGAATGCTCTGTCATGATTGGCATCCCATGCAAATTTACTGTCCTGTTTTAGCAGTTTTCATAGTGGTGCATTTACCCCGGAGAGATGTGGCGCAAACCTGGCCAGGTAGTTGACCATCCCAAGAACTGTTTCAAGCTCTGCCTGGTTGCATCTTTGACTGCCTTCACCTTCTGTGGGTCTGGTTTTATGCCTTCGCTTGAGAGTGTGTGTCCAAAGTAGCTGACCACCGGCATGCGAATGTGGCATTTGTCAGGGTTTAGCCTCACCCCTCTCTCCCTTGTGCGTTTCAACATAGCCCTGAGGCGCCAGTCATGTTCCTGTTCGGTTTTGCCAAACACCTTAATATCTTATGTGTAGCTCAGCTAGCAAGATGGCAGAGGACAGCCTTTACCTCGTGGAATTATTCACATTAATTTGAATTTTTGGGTGAAAAAAAGGACAAGAACATCACAGTGAAATACAAATTGTGCCACGGGGATAAGTATCTGTCAGCAACTCATTGAAATTTGAAAAAGCACCTGCAATCTGAGCACAGCTCCACAGCACTAGTGGTGAGGCCCCTCAAGAAGAACGATGCCGGTGCGACAGCTCCGAAACAGCAACGGCTAGCTTTTAGACCGACACTTCCTTTGTGACTTTCTGTTTGAAGAAACCTGGTGCCAGGAGGAGGTGTATTCTGTATCTGTCCAACCACTCATAGAGGCCTTCTTCCAGGGTTTCAATGCTACAGTGTTTGCTTACGGACAGACAGCCTCAGGCAAGACTTGCACGATTAGTGAGGCCAATATTTTGTTGTACGGAATTAAGGAGTGTGAAGTTGAGAGCCTTGACGAGGTGCTAAGTTTGCTGGAGTCAGGAAACACTGCCAGGCACACAGGGGCAACCCAAATGAATCCCCACTCCAGTCGTTCACACACCATCTTCACAGTGCACATGGACCAACATCGGCGAGGCTTGCGTCTCTACGGAAGCTCAACGGGTGCCAGGCCTCAAATCCTGTCCTTTAAGTTCCACTTTGTGGACTTGGCTGGCTCGGAACGCATTCTGCGGAGAGGAAACACTGGGGAAAGGTTGAAGGAAAGCATCCAGATCAACAGCGGCCTGCTATCTCTGGGAAACGTCATAGGAGCACTGGGTGACCCGAAGAGAAAGGGCACTCACATATCATACAGAGATCCTAAAATCATCAGAATCCTGAAAGACACTGGGAGGGAATTCAAAAACGCTTATGAAACTTTACCCACACGTCGATATAAATGTGGCATAACACCTCAGATATAAATTCCATGAAAAAATGCAGGGTGAGCGTGAATCGTTCGAGCAATTTGTAACAGAACTAAAACTGTTGGTAAAAGACCCAAACAGTGAGGTAATGGTCCGAGACCGCATTGTGTTTGCCACGAACTCACCCTGCATGCGAGAAAAACTACTCAGTCAGGGTGCAGCACTCATGCTCGAAAGGGCCATAGACTTTGCACGTTCACATGAGCTAGCACAGCTAAAGACTATGGGCCATAGCAAAGATCAGAGTGGCTGAGATACTGTGCATGCTATAAGCAGAAAAACAGACTAGAAACAGCACAAAAAGCTACAAAGCAAAGAGAAAGTAGTACAGCAAACAGAGCATGTAGCCACTGTGGAAGGCAACATAGTGCCAAAGTTGTATGCCCAGCCAAGGAGAACAATGCATTAAATTTAAAAAATTAAATCGTTTTGTAAAAGCATGCAAATCCAAATTCCCACCACGGACAAAAGCTTACCGCGGTACAGGGCACACAAGCACAAACTCTGAAGAGGTGAAGAATCTGAGCTTGCGTCAGGAACAGGAGATTCAGAAGTGGAGTCTGAGCCAAAATGATCTGAAGGTGCAGAACCAGCAGGTATCGCTGCCCCGCTCATCAGAGAAGCAGCTCAAACAGGAACTGAACCACCTGCTGGACATGAAGCAAAGCCTGGAGAAACAGAACCAGGAACTACGCAGGAAGAGGCAGGAGGCGGATGGTCAGCTGAAAGACCAGCTGGAGGCAGAGCAGTATTTCACGACCCTTTACAAGACGTAGATCCGTGAGCTGAAGGAGGAGTGTGATGAAAGAAACAAGCTTTACAAAGAAGCACAGCAGACTAAAAGACGAGCTTGACAGCATGGAGAAAATAACAATCTGCAAGGTCACAGAACCCACAGAGTGGCTGAACACACTTGTTGTAGTTGAAAAGCCCAAGACAGGAAACCTCAGTGTGTTTAGACCCCGGATCCCTTAACAAGGCAATACAAAGACCTCACTACCCCCTTCCTACTTTAGAGGATGTCACCACGAAGCTTGCTGGAGCACAATTTTTTAGTGTCTTAGATGCTAGGTCAGGCTATTGGGCCATAAAATTAAGCACAGATTCATCACTGTTAACCACATTCAACATAGTGTTCGGCAGATACCGCTTTCTCAGACAGCCATTTGGCATTATTTTGGCTCAAGACAAGTTCCAGAAGCGCGTGGATGAAACATATGAAGGCCTTGATGGCGTAGCAGCCACAGTTGATGACATACTGGTGTTTGGCAAAACTGAACAGGAACATGACTGGCGCCTCAGGGCTATGTTGAAACGCACAATGGAGAGAGGGTGAGGCTTAACCCTGACAAAGGCTGCATTCACGTGCCGGAGGTCAGCTACTTCAGACACACACTCTCAAGCGAAGGCATAAAACCAGACCCACAGAAAGAGATGCAACCACCACGGAACAAGGCGGAGCTTGAAACAGTTCTCGGGATGGTCAACTACCTGGCCAGGTTTGCTCCACATCTCTCCGAGGTAAATGCACCACTACGAAAACTGCTAAAACAGGACAGTGAATTTGCATGGGATGCCAATCATGACAGAGCATTCCAACAGATGAAAGATCTGATAAAGCAACACCCAGGCCCAGTACTCGTGTATTTTGACTCCCAAAAAGAGCTACCGCTCCAAGGAGATGCCTCCAAAAGTGGCATTGGCGCTGTCATGTTTTTTTTTTTATTGACACATTCAAAAAGACATACAATAACTCGCAGAGGAAACATAAGCCATATAACACATCACAATATTTCCACCATCAAAACAAATGCGGACAAAATACACGAACAAAACAAAATAGGGGGGATCTACAAAGGTACATATACAAATTTATAAACAAAAATAATTTCTAAATCACGGCAAAGAAGCAAAAGGCTTAAATCATTGGGACACAAATCAAAACAACAATAAACGAGATATATCCCCATAAATCGTTCTTGCTGTTTTGTTAGAATACATTCTTTTAAGAGATGAGAAAAATAATTTGAAATCATTTATGAACCAAACAAAAGAGGGCTTACTATTTCTCCATTTACTACAATGAATATGATATTTACCCATAAGAATAATGATATTAATTATACCAGAAATAGATAATTTAGGTTATCCATGTACAACAAAATATGAGAAATGTCAAAGAAAGGAATGTCATTTACCTTAAGTGATATCTAATTTTTTAAATCGACTCAAAATCTTTTAGTCACGGGGCAATAGAAGAACATGTGTTCTAAAGTTTCATCTGTTGCATTACAAAATGTACAGGGATCCACTTCAAATTTAAACCTTTTCTTAAGAAAATCTGCAACTGGGTAGACCTTATGAATTATCTTAAAGTGAGTTTCTTTTACCTTTGGGGAAATGGGCCATTTAATAAATTTAGAATGTGCAGTCACCATAATAGACAAGGTCTCCACATTAGGACCATGTACATTTGGCTCTCTATTATAATCATGAAACACTTTGGATTTCAGAATAGCACTGATCACCTTATTATTACATTTGTTATCACATAAAGTACAATCGTTAATCACTAAATTTGGCAATACCGATTTAACATTTGAGTATATTAAGGTGTTTTGGATTAACTGAATCAATGGTAAAGGGATTGCTTTGCAAATCCTACTGTACTCCCTGTGAGTACAATTTAAATTGTATTTAAATTGTATGCCTTAGAGAAAAATGAAATTGTGTTAAGGGCTTTCTTTACAATAGAATAATTTCTTAAGAAAACTGATGTGTCATCTGCGAATTGACTAATTCTAAATTTCTCGTCAAAAATAGCAATACCTTGAATTTCAGAATTGTTATTAATAAAATTGTTAGTAATTGAGTGATCAAAATAAATAATTTTGGCAATATTGGGCACCCTTGATGAATACCACGTTGTACTTTGAATCTAGGGGTCATTCCAGGGTTCAGAGATACAGAACTATATATGTCAGTGAAAAACATCTCAATTACACTGCAAAAGTTTTCTCCAAATCCCAGAAAGTGTAGCGCTTCCAGTAAAAAGGAATGTTCGATGGTATCAAATGTCTTATAAAAATCAAGAAATAACACAAAACTATCTGTATCAATTAAGTCTCGATAATCAAGCATATCAAGTAAGAGCCTAGTATGGTTATGCATACTTCTACCTTTTATAAAGGCTGACTGACATTCATTGACTATTTGTGTTAAGCCCTCATTTAATCCATTAGCATAAACATGTGCAACAGTTTGTAATTGTTACCTAATAAGGTTATCGGTCTCCAGTTGTCTAATGAAAGTTTATCTTTGTTGGGTTTTGGGATTAGGGTGATAATACCTTGCTTCATAGTGGGAGAAAGTTTTTTTGCTGAATACATTCTAAAAAGGCATTATAGAGCAGTTCTCTTATATCCCTCCAAAAAAAAGTGTAGAACTCCACGGTTAAACCATCAAGTCCTGGTGACTTCCCAGTAGACATCTGCAGAATTGCTCTATCCAACTCTTCAATCTTAAGCTTATCCTCCATATGTTGTTTAAATTCATCATCCATAATTTTATTAAATTCTCTAATTTTTTCAAAAAGCAACAGACAATTTTCTTTGGCAAAGCTGGATTTGTACAGGTTGCTATAAAAAAAGCTCTTATTTCCTCATTTACTTGGTCTTGATTTTCAATAGTAACACCATTTATAAGCAAATTTTGAATTTTCTTTTTGGTTTATCTTTGTTTTTCCAGACTAAAGAAATATGACGAATTTCCCCCCCCTTCTTCAATCCATCGAGCTCTTGAACGAATAAATGCCCCTTTTGCTTTTTCCAAATATATATTATCCAATTGGGATTGGAGATTGTTTAATTTAGCTTGTTCCTCCAATGATAATTCAGTTTTATAACATAATCTGTTGATATCACTTACAATGTCTTGCTATTTCTGCTTTTTAAGTTTAGAAGAGCATTTACTTATTTCAATCACAAGCTGTCTAACTTTAAATTTGAACCACTCCCATTTACTCAAGGAGGAGATTTCCAGTTCAGCAATTTCTTTAACCAGTTGTTTGGCTTCTGTGCAAAAATCTACATTTTCCAAAAGGTTATTATTGAATTTCCAGATACAGCTAAGGTTAGACTCATTCCTACACAACAAAAAAGACAACGAGATTACACAATGATCAGTTAGAGGTGAAGCAGAGATTTCACACTTAAGAGACCTCATTGACTAAAGTATTTCTATCCTTGAACACTGGCCATTATTGGATGCATTAAACCAGGGATATTGTGTAGTAGTAGGATTTTTTATCTCGAATAATCAGTCAAACTTGCTTTTGTGACCAATTCAACCATGATTTCATCATAATTATGACACTGTCCCCTCGATGGAAGACAGTCAAACCAGAGATCAGGAACCACGTTAAAGTCTCCTCCCATTATGATTTTACCAGTTGTGTAAGACACTTTCCATTCCTCCAACAACTTACTCAAGGATGCAAATACATTTTTGTTCTGGGTTTTTCTGTTGTACCCATATACACATAACAAAATATAGTTTACCCCATTAATTTCCAACACCAGCATTAGCCAATGACCATTAATATCACTTCTGTGGTTAATTACATTTCCAGGGAACCTGTTTAACAATATCATTACGCCAGCTGAATGTGATATCCCATGACTAAAAATGGAGTCTCCCCATTGCGGTTTCCATAATTTTGTCTGTTTCAACTGAATGAGTTTCTTGCAAGAACACACAATTTCTCCTTTGCTCCTTACAAAAAAGAAAAGTTGCCTTACGCTTCACATTATTTTTCAAATCCCTAGTATTTAACGATATAAAGGAAAACCCTTAACTAGTCAGTAACCTTTAAGAAATGCGCAAAAGATTTAATGATGCGCAGGAATGAGCAATTTAGTCCTTATCAGACATGTTTAGTGCAATAACCTTAAATTCCGTTTGAACAAAGTGAACAATCTAACAATATCAGCATACCTGTTTAGAACAAAGGCACCCTAAAAACATTTATTCAGGGTCTACTCGTCGGTTGTCAATCAGTGCATAACCTTCTTTCAGGAAAGCTCTCTTTCCCTTTCTCGTAGCATTCTGAACCAACGGCCACAGTTTGGTATGAGCCTCCCGATCTTCTTTGGAGAAATCTTCTTTGAAGTGTATGTGAATCTCGTTGCAAACTCTCGCATCTCTTGATCTCTTCCAGACATCATCCCGCACAGTTCTCATCCCGAACTGGACTATAATTGGCCTCTGTGTGTTGTTAGAGGTAGCAACGCTGCCCTTTGCTCCCAGGCGGTGAACAGTATCCACCGTCTCGCCCAGCCGGTGTGCAGACAGTGGTACAACTCTTGTGAGAATCCCAATGACAATTTCTCTTTTGTCTTCTCCATCTTTCTCTGGTAAACCAATCAGCCTCAAATTCCTTTGTCTTGCGTAGCGAGCTTGTTCCACACATGAATTCCTTAGCGTCTTGTTTTCTTTCTGCAGCTCACCGATTTCCTTTCGAAGCACAGCGATCCCCTTCTTGTTCTCTTTAGTTGCCACTGTGTTGGCTTCAATGCGTTTTTCAAAGTTTTTCAGAAGTTCTGTCTGTTCATCCATCTTTTGGGTCAGAGCTTGCACTGCACGGAGAATCGCTGCGGCTGTACTGTCATCCACCTTTATGTTCTCATCTTGCGCTTTCAATTTCTTGGGTTTCGGACTTCTAATTGGCGTGTGAGTCCAATTTATTCTTTCTTCCTTAGAAGTCTCTTCATCCACATAAATTTCTTCTACGTCGCCATCATCACACACCTCGCGAAGAGCTGTTAGGCTGTACTTGTGGTCCGTCATACTAACAAACAAGAGTACTTCAATATAAATTATTTTTTCAAGGATTTCGATGCTGTTATCTGGTTAAACAATATTAGGTTATTGCTTGTAAAGGTTTACATTTCAAGGACTCTATGACAAAGTTTAACTCCGGACTATCTCAGACTACAAAAGCTCCAATAGCGGTCCCACTGTCCATGATACCTCCCTGCGAGACAAGCAAAATCATATCTATGCCTGCTTCGACAAGGACAATACTGACCCAGCCACAAAAATCCCAAGCCACCCAGAAAACCAGGTGCTCACTCTATCGATCGCAGAGGTCAGAGAATCACTGCGCAGAGTGAACACACGGAAGGCTGCCGGACCAGATGGCATACCGGGTCGGGTCCTCCGGGAATGTGCCGACCAGCTGGCTGAGGTCTTCACAACTATATTTAACCTCTCACTGTCCCAATCCATAGTCCCGGCATGCTTTAAGACCACCTCTATCATTCCTATCCCCAAGAAACCAACATCCACATGTCTGAATGACTACCGACCCATAGCACTCACCCCCATTGCCATGAAGTGCTTTGAGAGACTGGTTCTGGCTCACATCAAAAACATTATCTCCCCCACATTCGACCCACATCAGTCCGCCTACCATCCCAAAAGGTCTACTGCGGATGCCATTGCCACTGCCCTGCACTTTGCTCTGACCCACCTTGAACTTAACAACACATACATCCGGATGCTGTTTATGGATTAGCTCTGCCTTCAACACTATCATCCCCGCCAAACTAACCACCAAACTCTTCTCCCTTGGCCTCAACCCCTCCCTCTGTAACTGGACCCTGGACTTCCTGACCAACAAACCTCAGTCTGTTAAGTTAGATGACCACACCTCCTCTACCATGACCCTCAGCACAGGTACCCCTCAAGGCTGTGTTCTGAGCCCCCTCCTTTTCTCTCTCTTTAGCCACGACTGCCTGCCAACTCACCCTTCAAACGTTATAGTTAAGTTTGCAGATGACACCACAGTCATTGGCTGTATCACCAACAATGACGAGACGACCTACAGGGACGAGATTCAGCACCTCACATCATGGTGTACTACCAACAATCTTGTCCTCAATGTGCAGAAGACGAAGGAGCTGATTGTGGACTTCACGAGGTCTAGAAGCTGCAGCCACTCCCCCATACACATCAATGGGGTGGAAGTGGAGTGTGTTTCCAGCTTTAAATTCCTTGGAGTCCAAATCAGCGAGGAACGTTCCTGGACATTAAACACACAGGCGCTTGTGAAAAACACCATTTTCTGAGGAGGCTGAGGAGCGCCCGTCTATCCCCCAAAATTCTCACCAACTTCTACCACTGCACCATAGAGAGCATCCTGACCAGCTGCATCTTAGTGTGGTAAGGCAACTGCACCTCAGTAAACCAGAAAGCTCTGCAGTGGGTCGTCTAGGCGGTCCAGCATATCACCGGTACCCAGCTCCCAGCCATAAAAGACATTTATCACAAATGCTGCCTTCAAAGGGGTCTGAGCATCAGCAGAGATCCCACCCAGCCCAACCATGGACTGTTCTCCCCCCTGCGCTCTGGGAGGTGTTACAGGAGCCTCAAGAGTCCGCACTACCAGGCTCAAAAACAGCTTCTTTCCACAAGCTGTTGCCCACCTGAACCTGGCCACCCACTGAATGTCTGTAGATATTTTTAAATATTTTGTACTCCAGCTCTTTTTTAACTTATTTTAGCTTTTGGTCTTCATGTGTGTGTATCTTATACAGTGTTTGTCTGTGTCTGTCTTGCACTGTTTGGTGAAGCCACACCCCTCATTTCATTTTTAACATGTGCCTGCACATTGATTTTAATGACAATAAATTGAATTGAATTGAATTGAATACTGCTACTCACTCCGCCATCTTGAATCCTCCAATGAACCTTCCCCTGCCAACCTGCATTTCGGAAAATCGCTTCTGGCGCTTCCAGCTCAGCACTGTGTGTTTATTCATTCCACCATCTTGGATCACATACATGACTGCTGGGGCGCCTGGGTAGCGTAGCGGTCTATTCCATTGCCTAGCAACACGGGGGTCGGCGGTTAGAATCCCCGTGTTCTTGGTCGGGCGTCTCTACAGACACAATTGGCCATGTCCGCGGGTGGGAAGCCGGATGAGAAGACAAGTGTAATTGGCCAAGTACAATTGGGGAGAAAAAGGGGGGGAAAATACATGACTGCTCTAATCTCGCGGGAATTGCCTATGTCACTATTCTATGGCAAGCAGTAAGGTACAAAGGTTATGCTGAATATCTCATCTCATCTTCAGCCGCTTTTCCGGGGTCGGGTCGCGGTGGCAGCAAGCTAAGTAGGGCACTTCAGACGCCCCTCTCCCCAGCAATGCCCTGTAGCTCTTCCTGGGGGATCCCAAGGCGTTTCCAGGCCAAATTGGACATGTAGTCCCTCCAGTGAGTCCTGGGTCTACCCCGGGGTCTCCTCCCAGTTGGCCATGCCTGGTAAACCTCCAAAGAAAGGCGCCTAGGAGGCATCCTAATCAGATGCCCGAACCATCTCAACTGGCTCCTTTCGATGCGAAGGAGCAGCGGCTCTACTCCAAGCTCCCTCTGGATGTCCGAGCTCCTCACCCTATCGCTAAGGCAGAGCCCAGACACCCTACAGAGGAAACTCATTTCAGCTGCTTGTAGCCACGATCTCACCCTTTCAGTCACTACCCAAAGCTCATGACCATAGTTGAGGATTGGAACAAAGACTGACTGGTAAATTGAGAGCTTTGCCTTCTGGCTCAGCTCCTTCTTCGCCACAACGGTCCGGTACAATGTCCGCATTACTGCTGATGCTGCACCAATCCGCCTGTCAATCTCCCGCTCCATCCTACCCTCACTCGTGAACAAGACCCTGAGATATTTGAACTCCTTCATTTGAGGCAACAACTCATCTCCAACCCGGAGGGAGCAATCCACCATTTTCTGGTAGAGAACCATGACCTCAGACTTGGAGATGCTGACTCTCATCCCAGCCATTTCACACTCAGCTGCAACCCGCCCCAGTGCGTGCCGGAGATCGCGTTCTGATGAAGCCACAAAACCACATCATCTGCGAAGAGCAGAGATGCAATACTGAGGTTCCCGAAACGGACACACTCCTCACCTTGGCTGCGCCTTAAGATCCTGTCCATCATGGACAGGATCTCAAGGCATTATGCTGAATAGCACATCAGAATGTTACAGGTGTCAACAGGCAGTGCACAAAGGCAATGCATAGGGTGCACAGAAGCGATTTTTTTTTTATTATTTAAAAAAAAATAGCACAAGTTGTGTTTTTTTTCGACGTCGTTAGCGTGGTTTGCGCTGATATTAGCCTGCTAACAAGCATGAGCAACTCACAGGCTATGCCGCGGGGAGACAGCCATCTGCGCCAGGTCCGAGTGCTACATTCAGCATCCAGCCGCCGGAGCTGTTCGACTTCACCAAACCACGAGGGAGAAATGGATCCAGGGCTGGACAACATGATCCAGAAAGGGCCAATGTGGATGCAGGTCTTTGTTCCAACCAAGCAGTTACACACCTGATTCTATTAGTCAACTAATAGTCTTGGCTAAGGACCTTGATCTGTAGACTAGGACCTTGATTTGTAGACTAGCCAAGACTATCCATCCATCCATTATCTTATCCGCTTATCCTGCTCTCAGGGTCACGGGGATACTGGAGCCTATTCCAGCAGTCATTGGGCGCCAGGCGGGGAGACACCCTGGACAGGCTGCCAGACCATCACAGGGCCGGCACACACACACACACACGCACACACACACACACACACACACACACACACACACACACACACACACACACACACACACACACACACACACACACACACACACACACACACACACACACACACACACACACACGTTCATTCCTAGGGACAATTTAGTAAGGCCAATTCACCTGACCTACATGTCTTTGGACTGTGGGAGGAAACCGGACCCCCGGAGGAAACCCACGCAGACACGGGGAGAACATGCAAACTCCACACAGAGGACAACTCGGGATGACCCACCGAGGTTGGACTACCCCGGGACTTGAACCCAGGACCTTCTTGCTGTGAGGCGACTGCACTAACCACTGTGCCACCGTGCCGCCCTAGCCAAGACTATTGGTTGACTAATAGAATCAGGTGTGTAACTGCTTGGTTGGAACAAAGACCTGCACCCACACCGCCCCTTTATGGATCATGTTGCCCACCCCTGGATCAGATCGTTCGAGCATTTCTGTCAGGCCAAGTAATCTCTATGCTTCTTCTCAAGACAACCACATAAATACACTGATGTATTGCATGGGCGATGAGTCGGACGACATTCTAAAATGACTGACTTTAACTCTGGGGCAGCAAAGACAGTATGACGCTGTAAATGATGGATTCCAAGCAATCTTTGTTGTGAAGAAAAACGTAATTTACGAAAGAGCACGTTTTAATATGGGAAGGGAAGGGAAAAGTGAATGAGTGGACTCTTCACTGACAGAACATTGCAAACACGGAACGTTGCGCGAATAACTGATTATAGAGATAGGCTAGTTGTAGGACTTTCCGATATGCATTTGTCCAAGCGCATGCCGCTAGATAAAGATCTCACGCTATTGAAAGCGATCGAAATGGTGAGACACTCTGAAGCAGTGAAAGAGCAGCAGCAGCCTGCGTGGTGACACTGTATAACATGGTCCACTGAATTTGTCCCTTTATTTTAAAAGCAAAAACAGACCACAACAGAATAAGCAGAGTTAAAGGAGAACAGTCAAAATGCCACAAATGTGATAAAAGCCCTTATCCAAAAGCTCACTGTCCAGCAAATGCAGTAACATGCCATGCCTGTGGAAAGAAAGGACATATCTTCAAAAAACGTGAATGAGGTTCAAGAGCATGATGAGAGCATATTTCTAGGCACAGTCGAAGCCAATGGAGACCCATGGATGGTTGATATCAAAATCAAAAACAGGAAAGCAAAGTTCAAAATTAACACAGGTGCAGACGGGACTGTCATGCCAGACCACGTTTCATACCGTGTTCAAAGACTGCAAAAAGCCAGTACTCAAACCAGTGTCCAAACCCTTACTGGGACGAGGTTACACCCCACTAGATGTGTTAGGGGACACAAATATGCTTTTACAGAAAGGGAAAAAGCAATTATTGGAGGAAGTATATGTAATTAGGAGTTTACACACGGCCCTATTGGACAGAGCAGCCATTAATTGCCTAGGACGATTCACGCGTATTGATAGCTTTCCAGATAGCATCCGGATGTGGGCCACTTCAGGCAATGATGCGGCACTGATGGCCTTCTTCTGGCCCTGACAAAATGGATGTGAGCCTGAAGTGGCCCACATGTATAATAGAAAATATGGCCCAAATATGCCAAATCAAATGTGGGCCTTTTTTGGCAAAGATGTGGTGCTGTCGGCAACATGTAATCTGGATGTGACCCTGAAGTGGCTCGTGAGGTAAAATATCACAAAACAAATATGGGCCACCTTTGGCAAATATGTGGCACATGTAACATTGCTATGGCTTGGTTCTGGCCCAGATCTGGCAAACAGGAGCGGACTGCTCAAGTGCCATTATTCCACACGGTATGTAGGCCGGATGAAGTGTCGAGTGTGGGATGGGTCCGGGCCACAGCAATTTTGCTATCTGGGTTAAATGTTCAGTCACTAAAGAATGCTATATCCAAAGCTGTGCTCATGCCTAAAGTCAAGAACGAACTGCAATGCATGGAGCAGATGGGAGTGATCAGCAAGGTGGAGGAACCCACAGAATGGTGCTCAGGAATTGGGGTGCTACCAAAAAAATCGGGCCAATCCTCATATATATGTAGACCTTACAAAGCTTAATGAGTCTGTGCAAAGAGAGAAATACATACTCCCTTCAAAGAAGGTTGAATCAGTTGATCTGGATACATTTATTGACATACGTTTCATCAATCAACTGACATCTTCAGTCTAAACTGACTGTAGGTATCCATCCATCCATTATCTTCACCGCTTATCCTGCTCTCAGGGTTGCGGGGATGCTGGAGCCTATTCCAGCAGTCATTGGGCGGCAGGCGGGGAGACACCCTGGACAGGCCGCCAGGCCACCCTTTATAAATAATACAGTTGCATAACGACCGAAACCAACGACCAGTTTTATATGCAAATATGTGTGAGACCATTAACTAGAGTTTCAATGGCCATGTGTGCTATTCACAGAGGATTAGGGAATATTTGCATCACAGCATTATAAGATGGCAACAGATGCATAATGACCAAAACCAACGACCAGTTTCATGTGCAAATATGGGGTGTGACCATTAACTAGAGTTTCAATGGCCATGTGTACTATTCACAGTGGATTTGGGATTTTTTGCAATCACAGCATTGTAAATTGGTGACAGGTGTATGCTTAGCCCCCCCCCCCCGGTTCAGCGATGGTCATTCCCTCTTAACATACAGTGGTGCTTGAAATTTTGTGAACCCTTTAGAATGTTCTATATTTCTGCATAAATATGACCTAAAACAACATTAGATTTTCACACAAGTCCTGAAAGTAGATAGAGAACCCAATTAAACAAATGAGACAAAAAATATTATACTTGGACATGTATTTATTGAGGAAAATGATCCAATATTACATATCTGTGAGTGGAAAAAGTATGTGAACCTTTGCTTTCAGCATCGTCCAGCCCAGCGGCTTTTCCACCATTGCCGCCGCCCGCTCCTCTGGTGCCGCATCCCCGCCATGATCCACGTCTGCCTCCTCCCAGTCACTACGGCGGTGAGCCCGGCCTTTGCCGTTCTTTTTTACCACAACGCTCTCTCCTGTTTGAGCTACAGCCATCTACCTCCCTGTCTGATCGCTCCAAAGTTGCCCACATCATCACTCTCCTGGGTGGGAGAGTGAGGGAGTAGGGAACGTCAGTTTGGGAAGCCAATTAACCTGTCTGCCCCTCCTTGGATAGCTTCACTCAGGAAATGAGGAAGGTGTTTGACAGGTCCGTCAGTGGCAGAGAGGCGGCAAGAGTCATTTTGCAGGCAAACTAAGGGAGGAGGTCAGCCTGCCACCCAGAAGGAGCTTCAAAGGTTGCTGCGATTCACAAATTTCTATAGGAGGTTTATACGCAGTTACAGTTCCGTTGCTAGCCCACTAACCGCTCTTACCTCCCCCAGAGTTCCCTTTTCCTGGTCAGCTAGTGCAGAGGAGGCTTTTTCTAAGCTGAAGAAAGCCTTCACTTCCGCTCCTATCCTCATTACACCTGATCCTCAGCTCCAGTTTGTGGTTGAGGTGGATGCCTCCGATGTGGGAGTGGGGGCTGTCCTGTCTCTGCGGTCCCCCAAGGATAATAAGTTGCACCCCTGTGCTTTCTTCTCTCACCATTTGTCTTCCACCGAAAGAAATTATGACATCAGCAATCGGGAGCTCTTGGCTATCAAGATGGCATTGGAGGAGTGGAGACACTGGTCGGAGGGGGCGGAGAAACCATTCCTGGTTTGGACGGGGCACAAGAATCTGGAGTATAGCTTGTTTGCAGTCACGTGATTTTGATGACGTGCAAGATTCAGATGGAGGGCAGGAAGTGAAACGCAGAATGGATGTGATGGTCCTAGTTTAGCCCGAACTGTTTAGACAATATTATGACAGAAAGGTATAAACAGAAAGTAAGATATGTTGGACATGATCCTTGTTATGAAGAGTGATTTTTATTTTTTTGACAAAGTGGTCACTGCACACGTGCATTATCCAACTCCACTCCTCCCGACCGTGGACGACGGTTCGCAAGCCATTTTTTTCCGGTGTTTTCTGTCAATTTCTTGCATCCCCCCCCCCCCCCATGAACAACTTTTGGTACTCAATAAAAACTCCTTGTGGTTTCTCAGTTAATGACGCCAAACATAGGCATTTCGAAAGTTTGTGATAGTGCTTCCTATGTAGAAAATCACTTCCTACCCTCCATCTGTACTTTGTGACGTCATATGCAAACAACCTATATTAAGACAGCGAAGCATCTCAACTCCAGGCAGGCAAGGTGGGCACTTTTCTTCTCATGTTTCAACTTCACCCTCTCCTATGGTCCAGAAATGTGAAGCCGGATGCCCTGTCATGCCGGTTTGTCAAGGAGGGGAAACCCTCCGAACCTGACACAATCCTGCCCAGCCAGTTTCTTCGCTACTGCCTGGTTCTCTGTTGAGCAAAAGGTACTGGAAGCCCTCCGTCAGCATCCATCCCCAGGTAATGAACCTAGAGGAAGGCTGTTTGTTCCTTTGTCTGTCCGCTCCCAGGTTCTCCAGTGGGCTCATGCATCCAGACTTGCCTGCCACCCAGGAGTCTCACGCACTTTGGCTAGTCTCCGCCAGAGGCTTTGGTGGCCCCACATGCAGCAGGACGTGTTGGAGTATATAGCTGCCTATTCCAACTGAGCCCAGGGGAAGCCATCCAATTGTCTTTCAGCAGGACTACTAAACCCACTGCCCATTCCACAACGACCCTGGTCACACATAGCCCTGGACTTCATCACCAGTCTCCCGGACTCTGAGGGTAACACAGTGGTCCTTACTGTGGTTGATCGTTTTTCAGTCTGTGCATTACATTCCACTGCCTAAAATACCCACAGCTAAGGAAACTGCTTGAGCAATATGATTTTAGGATACATGGCCTGCCTACCTCTGTGGTCTCTAACAGGGGACCTCAATTCACCTCTTATTTTTGGCAAGCCTTCTGTATCCTCATAGGTGCTTCGGTCCAACTGTCGTCAGGTTTCTATCCACAGACCAATGGGCAGACTGAGAGGGCCAATCAGCACCTAGAGAGCACCCTCCAGTGCGTGGTCAGCCAGAACCCATCCTCCTGGAGTCAGCTGCTCCCATGGGTTGAGTATGAACATAATTCACTGCCTGTCATCTCCACGGGGCTCTCTGCATTTCAAGTTTGTTTTGGATATCAACCCCTTCTGTTCCCCTCAAAAGAGGAGGAAACACTTGTGCCCTCTGCCCAGGCTTTTGTCCACAGATGTCACTGGACTTGGCGACGAGCCTGTAACCAACTCCTGCAGTCCTCAGCCCATCAAAAGGAACATGCTGACCACCATCGCTTCCCAATACCGGATAGGATAAAGGGCCTGGTTGTCGTCCAAGGACTTGCCCCTCTGGACTGCCTCCAGAAAGTTGACTCCCAGGTTCGTGGGCCCATATCCGGTGTCTAAAATTATCAATTCCTCTGCTGTCTGTTTACAGTTGCCTAGGACCCTTTCAGAGAATCCATCCCACCTTTCACGTCTCCAGTATCAAGCCAGTACGCACCTGTATCCTTGCCCCATCCGCCAACCCTCTTCCTCCTCCCCGGCTCATCGATGGCAAAGAAGTCTACACTGTCAAGAAACTCCTCAAGTCTTGACGCCGGGGGAGAGGCATTCAGTATTTGGTGGACTGAGAGGGCTATGGCCCTGAGGAAAGATCTTGGGTTCCTGCCAGGGACATCTACGACCCCACCCTCATCAGGGAGTTCCACTGTCTGAACCCTAACTAGCCCATTAGGATGCCTGGGGGCGTCCGTTGAGGGGGGGTACCCAGACAGCAAAATAAAACTGGGCCAGTTCCGGGCCGGATGTATCACAACAACCGGCGCAGATCTGCCCTATTGTCTCTTTGCCCCATTGTCTTTTAGACTTTAGGAGGCCACACTCTGGCCAGAGGCGCGGGGCGGTCTAGGAGTGGATGTGATTGCTATAATGATCTACCGGAATCGGCACAGAGGCGGGGGGTGGTCTATGGGCTGATGTGATTCCTATGCAGATCAGCCGGACTGTGGGCGGATCCAGCCCAGTGTCAGGTGCTATGAGGGTGCTGTAATGGACTCTGCTGGAGCTTCCTGCTCCTCTTTGCCCCCCCTCCTGCTGCTTCTCCTGTACACACCCCTCCGCTCATTCTCCAATCAGCACCTGCCAGCTGTTACCACCAGTGCACTGTCTCCACCAACTGGCACTCCCCCTGCATTATCTGTCAGCCTATCAGCTGCTCATTTTGCCACACTTGTTACTTGTCTGTTTCGTTAACCCAATTTATATTCTGGTCCGTTGGCCCTTGTTGTTTGCCAGATCGTAGTTTGTGCTCCCTACCTGCTTCATATCCTGCCTGATTGTATGTATTGCCTTTTTATCAGTAGAGTCACTCTTTTGCCTAACTCCTGCCTCTGCTCAGTGATTCTGCGTGTGGGTCGTCTCTGATCTGTGACAAGGTGAGACGGGAGAACCCATATCACACCCATGCCTCTGCCTATAGTACTGCCCCCTGTATGTGAAGTATGTGGACTGAAGACACACTTGGTCAGTGTTAAGTGGTCCTATTGCTAAGGGTGGAGTCGTTTTGTGATTTCATATGGACTACCTCTATTGCTTCATCAGCAGCAACGCAGGTGAGGAGAGACTTAACATCATAAGAGACCATTGTTTCATCCCTTCTCCATAATGATGTCCCTCACCTTATCAACAAAAGTCAGTGTTCTGAATGTGATGTTCATTACTGTTTACCAAAGGGTTAAGAACAGATACAAGAAACGTAGAGGTGTTATAGGTCACTGAGTTAATCATACAAACAATAGGCCTTAATGGTACATCCTGTTTATGTATTTTAGGTGAATACCACACATGGCCATAGAAACTCTAGTTAGTTTCGGTCATTATACATCTGTCGCCATTTTACAATGTTGCGATTGCAACAATCCCCAATCCTCTGTGAATAGTACACATGATCAATGGTCACACCCATATTTGTATATGAAACTGGTCATTGGTTTCGGTCATTATGCAACTGTATTGTACCGTATTGTTTATAAGGGGTGGAGAGACCTGCAGTCAGTTTAGATTGAAGATGTCACTTAGTTGAGTGATTAAACGTACGTCAATAAACGTATCCCAGATGAACTGATTCAACCTTCTTTGCTTTTCTTACCTGGATTATTGAGCATGCATCAAGACATTCCCTAATCCTCTGTGAATAGTACACTTGGCCATTTAAACTCTAGTTAATGGTCACACCCATATTTGCATATGAAACTGGTCGTTGGTTTCAGTTGTTATCTAACTGCATTGCTTATAAGGGGTGGGGATACCTACAGTCAGTTTAAACCGAAGATGTCACTTCGTTGCGTGATGGAATGTATTCATCAATAAACATATCCAGATGAACTGATTCAACCTTCTTTGATTTTCTTACCTGGATTATTGAGCATGCGTCAAGACATACTCCCTTCAGTTGAACAGACGCTTGGTTCATTAGCTGGTGCTAAATTTTTTAGCAAATTAGACGCAAACATGGCTTTTTGCCAAATCCCTTTGGCCGAGGAGTCAGCTAAACTCATAACGTCCATTACGCCATTTGGCCACTATTTTTCAACCACTTACCATTTGGAATAGCATCGGCTCCTGAACATTTTCAAAACTGTATGGTCACTGAAGTCACTGAGGGCCTAGATGGTTAGGTTTGCCATAAGGACGATGTGCTGGTGTGGGGCCACTAACAAGAAGAGCATGATGTGCGCCTTCGCGCTGTAAAAGATGGAAAATGCTGGTATTACGCCGAACACTCAGAAGTACACCCTTTCACAGTGTCAGTTGAAATTCCTGGGTCACATCCTCTCCGATGCAGGGGTGTAGCCAGACCCAGCAAAAACAGCAGCAGTCAAAAACATGCCTGAGCCAGCCAATGTCAGCGAGCTAAGGAGCTTTTAGGGGATGGTTAACCAGCTCGGTAAATTCATTCCGCAGCTGGCAGAAAGAGACAAACCATCACTCCTCAACAGTACTACTGTCAGTTCTAGGGAGAGAGAGAAAAGGAGCGCAGACCAAATGCGCTTCAATAAATGTTACTTGGTATAAAAACTGGGAAAGCTCTCTCCTGGTAAACAGGTGTGGGTCACAGACCAAAAGGTCACAGGGGAAGACCATATTCACTTAACTTTCCAGAGAGATTTTCTGATGGGACAGATAGTGCTAAGTGAGAACCACATACACAAATGTACGTCCACTTCCAACAGAAACTGAATAGAATGGATAAATTAAGCAAACTTGGACATTACACACACACATATATCTATAAGCAAAGTAACAGTTAAATATTTGATTTTCAATGTGACTGACAACTCGTAAAAAAACAACAAAGAAAGATTTTGGTGTCAGATAGGTAACAAATCATTAAGAATGAAGGGGACAAGTTGACATTCTTTGCAGAGGAGATGTAAAGGATGCAAAAGGTCACAGGGACTGTGATAAAGGAACACACAACACCATGTTCCTACATGGTTGATGTGCCTCATGGGACGGTTTGTAGGAACCGGCACCACCTTATTCTTACGGATGGGGCCGAGAGCAACAGCACTAGCCAGGTGCCTGCAGAATCTGCACCCATACACACTCCAAAGACACAAACACCCTGTGCCAGACCAGAACCCACTCACTATACCTAGAACCAGATCTGGGAGGCTAATAGTGAAGCCACAAAGACTGGACTTGTAATGGGCATTTAATTCGAGTCTATGCTGAGCAGCTGTCAAGACGGGGCAGAATAATCCCCTCAGCTGACTCAGAAGGTTCAGGTAGTCTACCCTGGCCTTCAAGTTTAGAGGGGGGGGAAAACAGTTTTGTGATGTGTTCTACTTAAAATGGGAGATGTGGCATAATCTGTATGCCCCCCCCCCCCATCAGATTCAGTAATGGTTTAGCCTATGCTGTGAATTCTGGGGCGAGCTTGAGCCTCGCTCTCTGTGATTACTTGCATCCGTGGGGTGAGTTACGTTCATTCATATGCAGTCATTAACAAAGAGTACTTATCTGCTGAAAGTATAAAGTTGTCCAGCAGTTTACATTACCCACGCACACGTAATTAGACAGATAACATGACAATCACCAACCTATCTGCACGGGTTGCTGTAGTAACGGTGTATGTGTGAGTAACTGGTGGCGCGGTTTACAAACGCGTAAACATGAGAAACGATCCAGTCTCACCCTCCAAACAATTGCGCTGTCAAACCGCAACGCAGAACTCGGTCGCACCAGATAAACCCAATGATGGAGGAGACTGGTATATACGTTGGGATGTTCCGCGCCGCGGTCGTGGCGGGCTCCACTTCCGTCACTCCGGATTTGACGTGGTCATTGTGTGTCTAGTCGTGAGTGATGCAGAAGGCATCCGTGACATCATATGTAGTCGAAGGACCCCCCGAGTCGACATTGTACCCGAGTAGAAATGGAACCCACACCGGACTCAGACACAGCTGTAGAAATCCGATTGGAATCACATTTCAAACCACCTCCAAATGTGGTTTAGATCTGATTTCCAAAAATCGCATTTCATGTGTGGGGTTTTTTTTTTGCTGTCCAGACTTTCTAAAAATCAATCTGGATACAATCTGGATATGCCAAAAAAGCTAATTTGGGCTTGCAGTCGGAACAAGGCCCATGACATAAAAACCTGCTCTTTTTTCCTTCTCATGCAGACGAGCAAGCGCACATTTAAGCTCGCATGAAGCGCAGCCAAGCATGGTCTTTATAAACTTGCAGTTTTGACCTCTACGGCATGAGTTCTCAAACTTTGAGTGTGAATACAAGTTCATGTAAAAGTGCCAACTGCCAACTAAATGCCAGCTGAGGATGATATTGGTAACGTGGCCTATAACTGACTACCAGCGAGTCGGCCACTTTTATTTGGATAGGGGAAACTTTTCCAATCTCTGCAGTGCCAAAGTATTGTCTACATGCTTGTGGTGTTTTTTTAAAGGAAAAACCTGAGCCAAATCCTAATCCAAGTTGACTTGAATTTAATGGTCCTTGCAGGTCTGCAGTTTTGTGCGCATTTTATAGCACGCTCGCTCGGAAGACACCGAAAACACACTTCTGTCCATCCCTGAGATGCTCGCTCGCAAAAAGAAGGCATTGCAGTCTGCTGGCTTTGACTGACAGCTGGTTCTCAATGAAATGATCCCTCATTCAGTAGCAGCAGTTTAATCTACTCAGCCTGCTGTGCCGACTGTGAACCTTAAGGTCAAGCCAATTAAGATCAGAAGATGACAAACCTTTGACACATGCACACCACCTTGCTCTCAAAACAACGTACTATGAGCCCAGTCAAACACATACATACACACTTGAGTATTGTAGTGATACCCAGTGGTTCATCTCCTAATAACTATCACTGCCCAAATTTGACAACCATATGACGACGATTAATGAAGAACAGCTAGAATTTCACCATTAACCATTGAAAGATTATGCAAGGTTATGTAACAAGTAATTTAGTAAAATGTTTATACAAAGAAACTTTTAAGGTTCCTGTCCTTTGGGGATTTTTCTCCCGTGCTGTCAAAGAGGAAAATGTAAAATTTGGTTAGTATGACTTCATGGCACATATGGAAATGTAGCACAGGCCTCAGTTCAAAAACACTGACAAAAACTTAGGGTAAGGCTT